>NC_092036.1:68711078-69011078 GCF_003086295.3 Arachis hypogaea
TTCATATAGTATGCATATGATGAATGCCTGTCCCTAGTGGCTGATGATATCATCCGTCGGTTATAGAGCCAACCCGACAAGTCCTGGCAGCTAACCATTGGACTGTCCCTCTGTCGTGTCTCCCCAACTTGAGTCATACTCATTATAACTTGATCATAATCATGATCCATATCCATCACCCTCACTGGTGAATATTTATACATCACCATCACTGGTGAATATTTTTGGGGGTGAGCTCGTCCGGGAATTTCACAGTGCCCAGCCACCCTGACGACATAGGGTCAACAGAGCTTCAAGTCTCGACCTGGAGCACGTGGTGGCTAGCCACTGCTTTCTCCCAGGGAAACTCTCATCTCCGATAATGGAAGTGCAACATTCACAATTCATTCAACAGCATATATATATGCGTTTATACATAGCCATAATCATGGCCCTGCCGTAACACGGCAATAATCCAGCCATCCGGCTCACGGTTAAATCCATAACCAGCCACCCGGCTCACGGTTAAATCCATAACCAGCCGTTTCATCAACAATTACAGCCTTTCGGCCCATGGCATAACAAGCACTTCCACCACCATCCTCCGTATCTCACATAATCATGCTTGATCCTCATTGATCATTCATTTTCCCCTTGCTTCACTTGCAAGTTACCACATTCACTAACCTTTCTTCTCATAGCTAGACATATCATAATGATTTAAGATATAAGTGCTGAGATCGGAGGCTTAGAAGTATGAGATTTGGCTTTTAAAACTCAAAAATCAACTTTGGGATAAAAACAGGGCCACGCGTACGCGCACTCCACGCGCACGCGTGGATGGCCTCAAAAACGCATCGACGCGTAAGCGTCATGCACGCTAACGCGTGGATTGAAAACTAGTCAAACGGCGCGCACGCGTCAACCACGCGTACGCGTGGGTGCTCTCGTGCCCAGGCACAAAGCTGGCACAGTTCTGGCACAACTCTTTGGAAAATGGCTGGGCATTGGGTGCAGCACCATCGGCGCGCCCGCGCACATCACGCGCACGCGTGGATGGCGCTTCCTGGAAGAACGACGCGTACGTGCCAAGTGCGCCCACGCGCAAGGGGTCATTCTGCTAAAAATTTTCTAAGTTAAAAGCTGCAGAATTCACCAATTTAAACCCCAATCTTCCAACGGACATAACTTTCTCATTTTAAATCGTTTTTCACCCGTTCTTCGAATGGCATGGACATCCCGGATCCAATTTCATTTCTAAATAGATTTGGCACAAAACAGAGATCCGTAGTCCAAGTTATGTCCCGTCAAAGTATGCCCAAAAACCATGTTTTTCATAAAAACCACAAAGTGCCATTTCCAAACAGGCTATTTTCAACTCTTTTCAAAACCAATCAAAATATGCCAATTTCATCCCTTTTCTTTGAAATCAATCAATATATATCAAATTCAACATCAAGCCTCCTCAACTCACACATTGACACATTACCACAATTTACAAAATCACTATCTCATCATTTTAACCCACTTCACCCAAGTGGCTCAAACTCAAACATATTGACATATCATATACTCTTCCTCATGCCAATTCTCAACAACACCAATTCCAATAAATCATCATTGTACACAATCAATATCATACTCACCATCAACATGGTTCAACCCACAATTCAACCATAACCAATCATCAAGCATATATCACAACATGCATATTTCTCATACATCATACCACCAAGGCATCAATAATTATCATCACATATATGACCACATCATATATCTCAATCATTCAACAACATCAACCATTCAATGCCTATCTTAGGGCCTCTAGCCTAAGTATTTCCTACCACATTACATATTAGATACGGGAAATCGAAACCATACCTTAGCCGATTTCCCAAGCACAACCGGAGCACTTCCAAACCACTTATCCACAAGCTCTCAAGGCCTCAATACCTACAAGAACAGATTTTTCACCACCAAATCCCTTTTTCAAGCTTTTCAAAATCACCAATCAAGCTCCAATATTCACATATACACAACCTAAGCCACAATCATCATACCCATACACAACATCTCAATACCCAAACATCATAGAACAACAAAATACACTAGGGTTGAGAATCTTACCACACCCAAGGTCCAAGGAGACAAGATTAACCTTCTCCTTCAAGAGAGTTGGGTCCTATAACATCAAAGAGCCCAAAATCTCAACATTTTTGCTCATAAAACTCGAAAACAAGGCTAGAATTTCGAAGAGAAAAACGTGGCTTACCTTAAGATTAATTGTATGGGTTTTGTAGAGCTCTCTACGGTGAACGCGTGGCCGCAAACGGAGCGGCAATCGGAGCTCTAGATCAAAAGTTATGGTGGTTTGAAGATCAAGTGAGAGAAAGACCTTGAGAGAGTGTTCTTCCCTCCATGGCATCCATTTTCAGCATGTGAGTGTGTTTAGTGAGGAGAGAGAGTGCTGAAAACTAGGATTTTGGTTTAGTTATGTTGGACCAAGGGCCCACTTTGGGTCCGGTTGGCCTGGTTTGGCCCGTTCGGTCCAATCTTGGTCCGATTTCTATAAAATTGGTACCGAAATTCTTGTCTCAAACTCCTCAATCATATTTAGCCATAAAAAAAAATCACATTTTGGGCTTTCTAGAATAAATTCTCATTTATAGGCTAATTAGCCGTTAATTAACCAGGTTTTACATTCTACCCACCTAATTGGGAATTTTGCCCACAAAATTCAAATACAAATACCTGAGAATAAATGCGGATAATCCGTTCGCATCTCCGACTCAAGTTCCCAAGTGTGTTCCTCAACACCGCCTCGACTCCATGCCACTTTGACTAATAAACCTCTTTTCCACGCAACCGTTTGATACTAGTATCATCGATTCTGACCGGAGCCACTGGAAGCGTCAAATCTTCCCTTAACTGAACCGACTCAGGTTCCAACACATGGCTAGCATCAGGAGTGTACTTTCGAAGCTGCGACACGTGAAACACGTTGTGTAGATTCGAAAGATGAGGTGGTAGAGCCATCCGATACGCCACCGGCCCAATCCTCTCCAGGATCTGAAATGGACCAATGTATCAAGGATTCAACTTCTTTGCCTTAATCGCCCTACCTACTCCCGTAGTCGGAGTAACCTCAAGGAAAACATGATCTCCTTCCTCAAATTCTAAGGGCTTTCGCCTCTGATCGGCGTAATTCTTTTGACGACTCTGTGCCGCAAGCATCCTATCACGGATTTTCTTGACTTGTTCAATAGTCTCAGCTATCATTTCCGGCCCTAACAAGCTTTTCTCTCCATCTTCATACCAGCATAGCGGAGATTGACATTTCCTCCCATACAAGGCCTCATACGGAGCCATTCCGATGCTCGCATGATAACTATTATTGTATGCAAACTCCACCAATGGCATATACCGATCCCAACTCTCCGGTTGGTCCAAAACACAAGCTCTCAACATATCCTCCAGTGTTTGGATTGTCCTCTCGGATTTACCATCTGTTGGAGGATGGTAAGCCATGCTCAAGCTTAATCGGGTTCCAAAAGCTTTCTGAAATGCACCCCAAAACCTTGAAGTGAAACGAGGATCTCTATCAGAGATTATAGTAGCAGGTACACCATGGAGTCTCACAATCTCTTTTATGTATAACCGTGCTAGCTCCTCAAGGGTGTAAGTCATCCGAATGGGTAAAAAGTGAGCTGACTTCGTCAGTCGGTCCACAATCACCCAGATAGCATCAAAACCAGCCCTAGTCCTTGGCAATCCAGACACAAAGTCCATTGCAATACTTTCCCACTTCCATTGCGGAATCTCTAAAGGTTGCAACATCCCGGAAGGTCTTTGATGTTCAATCTTTAACTTTTGACAAGTTAAGCACTTTGAAACATATTCCGCCACATCATTCTTCATACCCGACCACCAGAACATTGCCTTTAAATCATGATACATCTTAGTACTTCCCAGGTGAATGGAGAATCCGCTTTTGTGTGCCTCCTTTAAAATATCTTGCCTCAAAGTGCCAACATCCGGCACAATGATCCTACCCTTGAATCTCCATAACCCATCTTTTTCTCCTGACACTCTCCATTGTTTTCCTTGCTCAATAGCCGGTAACACCTTCCATAACGCTTCATCATTTTGATGAGCCTTTAGGAGATCGGACTTAAAATCACTTGAGATCTCTAATCGGCTCAAACACAAGGTTCCGGATACTTCTCGAGCACCAATTTTCAGACTCTCAAATCCCTTGAGCAACTTCTCCTCTTGAAGCATCATCCAAGCCGCATATAATGACTTCCGACTCAACGCATCTGCCACTATGTTCGCCTTTCCCGGATGGTAATGCAACTCAAAGTCGTAGTCCTTCAACAATTCCATATACCTTCTCTGCCTCATATTAAGCTCTTTCTGATCAAAGAGATATTTCAAACTCTTGTGATCGGAGAAGACTTGGAATTTAACCCCATAGAGATAATGCCTCCACACCTTCAAGGCAAACACAACTGCAGCGAGTTTCAAATCGTGCGTAGGGTAACTAACTTCATGAGGTCTCATCTATCGTGAGGCATACGCCACCACATTATGATGCTGCATCAGCACGCACCCTAGACCCTTCAATGAGGCATCACAATACACCTCAAATGGCTCATTCGGCTCAGGTAACACTAACACAGGAGCAGTGGTCAACTTTTTCTTCAATGTCTGAAAGCTCTTCTCGCACTCAGGAGTCCAAACAAACGGAGTGTCTTTGCGGGTTAACTTTGTCATTGGCAAAGCTATCTGTGAAAAGCCCTTGATAAACCTTCGGTAACAGCCAGCTAAACCCAGAAAACTCCTTATCTCTGTTACGGTGGTTGGTTGCTTCCAATCCATCACAGCCTCCACCTTAGTTGGATCTACGGCTATTCCCTTCTTACTCACCACATGGCCCAAAAACTTCACCTCACTCTTCCAAAACTCACACTTAGACAGTTTTGCATAGAGTTTCTTCTCCTTTAGAATCTGCAACACGGTCCTCAAGTGTTCCGCATGCTCTTCTTCAGTCTTGGAATAAATCAGTATGTCATCAATGAAGACAACAACGAATTTATCCAGAAACGGACGGAAAACTCTATTCATGTAATCCATGAATACCGCAGGAGCGTTCGTCAACCCAAAGGACATTACAGTGTACTCGTAATGACCATAACGAGTCCTAAAAGCGGTCTTAGGGATATCCTCACCCCTCACCCTTATCTGGTGATAACCGGATCGTAAATCGATCTTGGAGAAAACTCCAGCTCCTTGTAACTGATCCATGAGATCATCAATTCTCGGCAATGGGTACTTATTCTTTATTGTAACCTTGTTCAGCTGCCTGTAATCCACACAGAGCTGCATACTCCCATCTTTCTTCTTTACCAGTAACACTGGAGCACCCCATGGAGAGACACTTGGTCGTATAAAATTCTTTCCCAATGAATCCTCTAACTGAGACTTTAGCTCGTTCATCTCTAACGGTGACATCCTATAAGGAGCACTTGAGATTGGTCCCGCCCCGGGCACCAATTCAATAGCAAACTCAACCTCTCGGTTAGGTGGAAACTCATCAATATCATCGCGAAACACTTCCGGAAACTCACACACAACCAGAATCTGTTCCAACCTTTGATCATCACCCGAAACACCCGCGGTTAACAACATGATACCCTGACATTCGGTTCCAGAACAGTTCACCATCATCAAATTCAAGTAATAATTATTTACCACGACTGGCCCTTCTGTATAATTTAAAATTTTAAAAAGAAAAAATTTAATTTTTTAAAATTTTAAATTTTTCCAAAAATATTTTTAATTATTTTATTCATCGGATAATGCTACACCCAAACAGTTGACTTTTTTTGATGCACTTGTTCGCAAATTAAGAATAAACTAGTTTAAAAAATTTAAAATTTTCAATTTTTTAATTTTTTGGATATTTTTTGAATATTTTATTTTTCTACTTTAAGAAAAAAAATTATATTTTTTAGTTTAAAAATTAAAAGAATAAGAAATTTACAAATCTGTTGTATACTAGATTTTGCTGGACTTTATTTAATTTTTCTAATTTAAATAAAAAAATTAATCTTATAATTTAAAAATTTAAAAATAAAAGATTTATTTTTTTTAAATTTATAATTTTTCTAACAATATTTTTATTATTTTATTCACCGGATAATGCTACACCCATACAATTAACTTTTTTATGCACTTGTTCGTAAATTAAGAATAAATTAATTTAAAAAATTTAAAGCTTTCCTATTTTTTATTTTTTTGATATTTTTTGAATATCTTTTTCTACTATAAGAATAAAAATTATTTTTTTATTTTCAAAATTAAAAAAATTAGAAATTTACAGATTTGTTGTATACTAGATATTACTGGACTTTATTTTATTTTACAAATTTAAATTAAAAACTTTAATCTTATAATTTAAAAATTTAAAAATAAAAAATTTAGTTTTTTAAAATTTTCAATTTTTCTAAAAATATTTTTAATTATTTTATTCAATGGATAATGTTACAACCAAACAGTTGACTTTTTTTTATGCACATATTCGCAAATTAAGAATAAATTAGTTTAAAATTTTTAAAATTTTCATTTTTTTATTTTTTTGATATTTTTTGAATATTTTATTTTTCTACTATAAGAAAAAAAATTATTTTTTTTAGTTTAAAGATTAAAAAATAAGAAATTTACAGATCTATTGTATACTAGATAATGCTGGACTTTATATTATTTTACTAATTTAAATAAAAAAATTTCATCTAATAATTTAAAAATTTAGAAAGATAAATTTTAGTTTTTTAAAATTTATAATTTTTCTAAAAATATTTTTATTATTTTATTCACCGGATAATGCTACACCCATAAAGTTAACTTTTTTATGCACTTATTCGTAAATTAAGAATAAATTAATTTAAAAAATTTAAAACTTTCCTATTTTTTATTTTTTGGATATTTTTTTAATATTTTATTTTTCTTCTATAAGGAAAAAAATTCTTTTTTAGTTTAAAAATTAAAAAAAATAAATTTGTAGATCTGTTGTTTACTAGATATTGCTGGGCTTTATTTTATTTTTCCAATTTAAATAAAAAAATTAACCTTATAATTTAAAAATATGAAAATAAAAAATTTACTTTTTCAAAATTTTAAATTTTTCTAAAAATATTTTTTTATTTTTTATATTCACCGGATAATGCTACACCCAAACAGTTGACTTTTTTTTGATGGACTTGTTCGCAAATTAAGAATAAATTAGTTTAAACAAAATTTAAATTTTTAAATATTTTTTATTTTTTTGATTTTTTGAATATTTTATTTCTCTACCATAAGAAAAAATTATTTTTTTAGTTTAAAAATTAAAAAAAAATAAGAAATTTACAGATCTGTGTATACTAGATATTGCTGGACTTTATTTTATTTTTCTAATTTAAAAAAAAAATTAATCTTATAATTTAAAATTTCAAAAATAAAAAATTTATTTTTTTAAAATTTTAAATTTTTCTAAAAATATTTTTAATTATTTTGTTCATCGTATAATGCTAAACCCAAATAGTTGACTTTTTTTGATGCACTTGTTCGCAAAATAAGAATAAATTAGTTCAAAAAATTTAAAATTTAAAATTTTTCTATTTTTTGATATTTTTTGAATATTTTATTTTTCTACTTTAATAAAAAAATTATATTTTTTAGTTTAAAAATTAAAAGAATAAGAAATTTACAAATCTGTTGTATACTAGATTTTGCTGGACTTTATTTTATTTTTCTAATTTAAATAAAAAATTTAATCTTATAATTTAAAAATTTAAAAATAAAAGATTTAGTTTTTTAAAATTTATAATTTGTCTAAAAATATTTTTATTATTTTATTCACGGGATAATGCTACACCCAAAGAGTTAACTTTTTTAATGCACTTGTTCGTAAATTAAGAATAAATTAATTTAAAAAATTTAAAACTTTCCTATTTTTTATGTTTTCATATTTTTTTAATATTTTATTTTTCTACTATAAGAAAAAAATTATTTTCTTATTTTCAAAATTAAAAAAATTAGAAATTTACAGATCTATTCTATACTAGATATTACTGGACTTTATTTTATTTTACGAATTTAAATCAAAAATTTCATATTATAATTTAAATATTTAAAAATAAAAAATTTAGTTTTTTTAAATTTTAAATTTTTCTAAAAATATTTTTAATTATTTTATTCACCGGATAATGCTACAACCAAACAGTTGACTTTTTTTATGCACATATTCGCAAATTAAGAATAAATTAGTTTAAAATTTTTAAAATTTTCAATTTTTTATTTTTTTGATATTTTTTGATTATTTTATTTTTCTACTATAAGAAAAAAATTATTTTTTAGTTTAAAAATTTAAAAAATAAGAAATTTACAGATCTGTTGTATACTAGATATTGCTGGACTTTATTTTATTTTATTAATTTAAATAAAAAAATTTCATCTTATATTTTAAAATTTTAAAAAGAAAAATTTAGACTTTTAAAATTTTAAATTTTTCTAAAAATATTTTTAACTATTTTATTCATCGGATAATGCTACACCCAAATAGTTGACTTTTTTTGATGCACTTGTTAGCAAATTAAGAATAAATTTGTTCAAAAAATTTAAAATTTAAAAATTTTCTATTTTTTGCATATTTGCTGAATATCTTGTTTTTCTACTTTAAGAAAAAAAATTATATTTTTTAGTTTAAAAATTAAAAGATTAAGAAATTTACAAATCTGTTGTATACTACATTTTTCTGGACTTTATTTTATTTTTCTAATTTAAATAAATAAAATTTAACTTTTAATTTAAGAATTTAAAAAGAAAAAATTTAGTTTTTAAAAGCTTTAAATTTTTCTAAAAATATTTTTAATTATTTTATTCACCGGATAATGCTACACCCAAATAGTTGACTTTTTTTATGCACGTATTCACAAATTAAGAGTAAATTAGTTTAAAAAATTTAAAAATTTTCAATTGCTGTCATTTTTTAGAAATTTTCTGAATATTTTATTTTTCTACTATAAAAAATTATATTTTTTAGATTAAAAATTACAAAAATAAGAAATTTACAGATCTGTTGTATACTAGATATTGCTGAACTTTATTTTATTTTACTAATTTAAATAAAAAAATTTCATCTTATTTAAAAATTTAAAAAGAAAAAATTAAGTTTTTTAAAATTTTAAATTTTTCTAAAAATATTTTTAATTATTTTATTCCTCGGATAATGCTACACCCAAACAGTTGACTTTTTTTGATGCACTTGTTCGCAAATTAAGAGTAAATTAGTTTAAAAAATTTAAAAATTTTCAATTGTTGTCATTTTTTTGAAATTTTTTGAATATTTTATTTTTCTACTATAAGAAAAAAAAATATATTTTTTAATTTAAAAATTAAAAAAATAAGAAATTTACATAAAAAAATTTTCAATTGTTGTCATTTTTTTGAAATTTTTTGAATATTTTATTTTTTAATTATTTTTCTACTATAAGAAAAAAAATTATATTTTGAATATCTGTTGTATACTAGATATTACTGGACTTTATTTTATTTTACTAATTTAAATAAAAAAAATTCATTTTATAATTTAAAAATTTAAAAAGAAAAAATTAAGTTTTTTAAAATTTTAAATTTTTCTAAAAATATTTTTAATTATTTTATTCACCGGATAATGCTACACCCAAACAGTTGACTTTTTTTGACGCACTTGTTCGCAAATTAAGAGTAAATTAGTTTAAAAAATTTAAAAATTTTCGAATTTTTTATTATTTGGATATTTTTTGAATATTTTATTTTTCTACCATAAGAAAAAAATTATATTTTTAGTTTAAAAATAAAAAAATAAGAAATTTACAGAACTGTAGTATACTAGATATTGCTGGACTTTATTTTATTTTACTAATTCAAATAAAGAATTTCATCTTTTAATTAAAAAATTTAAAAAGAAAAAATTTAGTTTTTAAAAATTTTAAATTTTTGCAAAAATATTTTTTTTATTTTTTTATTCACCGGATAATGCTACACCCAAACAGTTAACTTTTTTATGCACATATTCACAAATTAGTTTAAAAATTTTAAAATTTTTCAATTCTTTTATTTTTTTAGATATTTTTTGATTTTTTTTCTACTTTAAGAAAAAGATTATATTTTTAGTTTAAAAATTAAAAAAATAAGAAATTTACAGATCTGTTGTATACTAGATTTTGCTAGACTTTATTTTATTTTTTAATTTAAATAAAAAATATAATCTTATAATTTGAAAATTTAAAAATAAAAAATTTAGCTTTTTAAAATTATAAATTTTTCTTACCATATTTTTTTTATTTTTTTATTCAACGGATAATGCTACACCCGGACAGTTGACTTTTTTTTGCTGCACTTGTTCACAAATTAAGAATAAATTAATTTAAAAAATTGAAAAATTTTATATTTTTATTTTATGGATATTGTTGAAATTTTTTATTTTTCTACTATTAGAAAAAAATATTTTTTTAGTTTAAAATTAAAAAAAAATAAATTTACAGATCTGTTGTATACTAGATATTGTTGGACTTTATTTTATTTTACTTATTTAAATAAAAAATTTCATCTTATAATTTAAAAAAAAATAGTTTTTTAAAACTTTAAATTTTTCTAAAAATATTTTTAATTATTTTATTCACCGGATAATGCTACACCCAAATAGTTGACTTTTTTTTATGCACATTGATAAACCCCATTTGTACGGTTTATCTTGTATTGATTTTAGGGGATTTTATGACCTTTTACCCACATTTATTCAATGAAATAGCATAGTTTTGTGATTGTCTCCTAATTTGTGCTTAGATGTGAAAACATGCTTTCTAGACCTTAAATTATCTAAATTCAATTCACCTTTGATTCCACTAGATGCCTTGATATGTTTGTTAGTGATTTCAGATTGAAAAGGCTAGGAATGGATCAAAGGAGTGAAGAGGAAAGCATGCAAAGTGAAGAAATCATGAAAAGTCAAAGAAGTTGAACTTGCCCATGGACGCGCGCGCACACCTGGCGCTCGCGCGCACCTGCGAATCACCCCATGGACGCGTACGCGTGCTGTGCACGTACGCGTCGGTGCCGTTTTATGATTTTTTAATGAAAATGTGGCCAACGAATTCTGAAGGGTTGTGGGGCCCAATTGCAACCAACTTTGGCGCCAAAGATGCTATTTAAAGCCAAGGATTGAATAGAAAAAGGGATTCCATTCATTACACACACACTAGGATTAGTTTAGAGGTAGTTTCTAGGGAGAGAAGCTCTCTCTTCTCTTTAGAATTAGGATTAGGATTAGGTTTAGTTCTTAGATCTAGGTTTTAATTTTTGCCTTCTTCTACTTCTATCTCTCAATTCTTTGTTGCTACATTCATCTTCTTCTACTCTTTTGTTGTAATTTCCTTTATGTTGTTCTTATATTTTGTTGTAGATCTAGTATTGTTCCTTCTACATTCTTCCAATTCAATAAGAGGTAATTCATAATAATTGTTCTTCTTTGCTTTTCTATTGTTGATCTCTTGCCTTTGTAGTTAGATCTCTCTTTAATTCTTGCAATTTATGTTGTTTACTTTTATTGCCTTTTATGTGTTTGTTGAAATGCCTCTTCTAGATATAGTATAGATTCTGTTCCTCTTGGCTTAGGTAGAGTAATTAGTGACACTTGAGTTATCTAATTCCTTTGTTGATTGATAATTGGAGAGATTGCTAATTGGTTTGGAGTGCACTAAAGCTAGTCTTTCCTTGGGAGTTGGCTAGGACTTGTGGCTCAAGTCAATTCATCCACTTGACTTTCCTTTATTTAGTAAGGGTTAACTAAGTGGTAGCAATGAACAATTCTCATCACAATTGAGAAGGATAACTAGGATAGGACCTCTAATTTTCATACCTTGCTAAGAGCCTTTTATAGTTGTTAGTTTATTTTCATTGCCATTTACTTTTCATGCTTTTTATCCAAAACCCCAAAACACATTTCTAACCAATAACAAGACACTTTATTGTAATTCCTAGGGAGAATGACCCGAGGTTTAAATACTTCGGTTTATAGATTTTAGGGGTTTGTACTTGTGACAAACAAATTTTTGTATGAGAGGATTAGTGATTGGTTTAGAGACTATACTTCAACGAGATTTCATTAGTGAAATTCTAAACCGTCAAAAATCTAATCATCAAAATGGCGCCGTTGCCGGGGATTGCAATGGTGTTATGTTATTGGTTATTGTATATATGTGAATATTGTGAATATGTTTGCTTTTTGCTTCTTTGTTAATTTTTAGTTTGTTCTCTTTAATTATTCCTATTTTTTGTTTTTTTGCCCTCTCTTGCGATCATGAATTCTCATTTTGGCTATGAGTGTGATTACAATTATGTTGTAGGTGATGAGAACTTCAATGAGAATGTGTATCAAGGATGGGACAATCAAAGGTGGGAGGAGCCATATGCATATGATCAATCTTCATGGCAACAACCTCCACCAATGCACTATGAAGAAGAGCCATTCTATGATGCATACCAATCCAATGGCTATGGTGACTCACCTTGTGACTTCCAAGAACCACCACCATATGCCTATGAACCATATCCTCAACATAACTCTCAACCATACTCACAAGCCCCTTCTTACCAACCACCTTCATATGACCCTAATCCATATCCATCCTACCAACAACCATATGAGCCATATGAACCACACATAGAGCCACCACCACTCCAACATCAACATTTTCAAGAGCCACCTCCTCCACATTATTACCAAGATGAACCACCTCCAATATATGAAAATTTTCAACCACAAGATGAATACCACTTTCCACCACAACCTCCCATGGAAGAATACTCATGTCCTTCAATCCAAGAGCCCTATGGTCCTACTCATGATATCCAAGAGGAACAAGAGTCAAGGGATCATCTCAAAGAAGCATTGGATCGATTTCAAGCAACCATGGAGTGTGTTGTGCAACAAGTGGAAAGAATGGAAAATATTGAACCACCATAACTCTACCAAGAAGAACCACCTTCCTATTATGAACCCTTCCCCCAAAATGATGAATCCTTCCATCCATCCCAATCTCTAATGGATGAAACCCTTGGTGTTCTTGTTCAAGGGAAAGAAGAGATGAAAAGGGATGTGCAAAATTTCATGGCCGCCTTGGATGCGATAACAAATCAATTAGCCTCCCAATGCTTGAACACTCAAGGAACTCCCATGGCTACATGTGGAGAATCAAATGAAGAACATCGCATGAAGGAGAGATTGGAAATTCTGGTGGGAAATGAGGGAAGTTGCTTTGTATTGGAACAATTGGAGGAAGCTTTAATTGTTGAAGACAAGGAAGAAGCGGTAGAAGACTTAGGAGATGCGGAGCCTCCATGGGAACATAGAGTTGAAGAAAACCCCTCCAAGATGATTGAAATTGATGCTAGGGAGGAAAGTGCACACCTTCCAAGGCATATTCCATATGAAGACTTGGAAGGGATAGAGAAAGAATTGAGTTCCCTTGGTGATGAAGATCAAGCATCAAGTCTTAGTGGTGAAGAACCCTTTGAGCATGAAGAACCTTCTCCGGTTGGATTTGAAAGTGTTGAGGAGGTAAATTTTTCTCACCCTCCCTATTATGATTTGAGTAAAGGAAAAGGTTTAGATAAAATTTTTGAACAAAGGATTGAGATTAAGAGATCTTGTGAAGAGGTGGAAATCCCTAGATATAGAAGAACGAGGGTTGGTTATGCTTTGTCAAGATCTTTGGAAGCATCTTTGCCTAGGTTGCCATATACACCTTCATTTGAGTGGGTGAAATTCATTTCTATTAGCTTTATTATCCCACTTGAATATGGTTTGCTTGAAACGGATGGTCAACTTAGGGAAGTTTGTGGGATGAAGCGTAAGCGGAAAAGGTTTTGTGGTGGGCGTTGCAAATCAAGGCTCATTATGGTTGATGCATCAAACATGAGATATAAAGGTTGGAGTAGTGCTCAAATAGATGGGTCTAGGAGGATTGTTGGCCACTTCATAGAGAATTCACCTTACTCACCACCCGGTTGGACTAATAATGATGATCAACTTCAAGACGGGTGTGAAAACAAAGTGTGGGATCCCGGATTACAAGAAGAGGATCAACTTTGGGAGCCCCAAGCTTGTGAAGAACTCCATCAACACTTGGCTCAATCCATGAGAAATCTTGGGGCACAATGGAGAACCAAGCATTGGTGGATGTTCCAAGATGAATTCAAGCACAAGCCACCTTGAGAGGAGCTCCCCATAAGTCCAACTTAAGGACAATAAACAAAAGTGCTAGGTGGGAGACACCCCACCATGGTAAAATCCTTTCATTTTCTCTTTTGTACATAGTGGTAGAATTAGTTTAATTTCTTGTTTTGATTGTTTTAATGAGTCTAATTGGTAGTTTAGTATGTTAAATAAGGTTTTATGGTATTTTGGTAGCTGTTTGGAGGTTTGGAATGCTTGGATTGGTGCAAAATCATAAAAATTTTGAAAAACAGAGCACCATCCACGCGCTCGCACATTGCGTGCTTACGCGTGCATCAAGCATTTTGGATCATCCACGCGAGCGCGCCATACACGCGTACGCGTGGATTGAGAAGTTCCACCTTCCATACCTTGACCCGAGAGTTAGGCCTGCACCGTGCGGAAATTGGGCCTGGGGCACAAATCTATTTGCGCGCTCGCGCACATGACGCGTATGTGCCACTTTCGAAATAAGCCATCGACGCGCTCGCGCACATGACGCGTACGCGTGGATTTCCTTCCTTCCATCCATTTCTTTTCTTCTCCTCTTTCCATTTCTTTCCTTCCCCTTTCTTCTTCCCTTCTTCAACCCCTCATCCAACACTTCTAAACACCATTGATAACCATTTATTTTAGTTAGTTATTAGTTAGTTAATTAATTAGTTAGTTAGTTGCTTAGTTAGTTTTCATTCTATTTTCTCTCTTTCATTGTAAGTGTTGGATTGATATTCTTGTTTACCATTAATCGCTGCTAAGTATTAAAAAGGGATGTTTTCTTAACATCATTATGTTTACAATCTTTGTTGGATTCTATGATTGAGGTTATATTTTGCTACTTGGTTTTGAGTTTTTCATGCTTACCTTTTTAGAATACCAAGTGATGAGAATTGCCTTCGAGCTTATAACTCTTTTGAATTGCATGTTGTAGCTAGCCATCATGTGATTTGAATCCTTTTCCTTGATTAGGCAACTTCTTGATGGATGTTATGCATTTACCTTAATGCATGGTATTTCATGATCATATGCATCCATAGGCTTTAACTTGAATGCTTTCATGCTTCTTTAATGCTTGTTTTACCTTACACGTTCACTTAAAGCATCTCAAGCATACTAGAATGAGTAAAGTGCATGCTTCTTTTGTGACATAGCTTTTATGCTAATGTGTGTTCTAAAAGGCGCCTAATTTAGAATTCACACACCTATTTGTCATCAATGTCACACTAATTCACTCACTCATTTCTGGTGATCTACCTCATTCCAACATTGTATGCTTCCTTGCTTTTGTTTCCTCATCTTATAGTGTTATATTTTTGTTTTTCATAAATGATGCACCACAAGCAATAACGGAAGCAAGACTAAGAACACGTAGCAATCCGGAGAGTCGCCGTACCCCCTTGCTCATCTTTGAGTGCACCGAGGACGGTGCAAACTTTTAAGTGTGGGGAGGTGTCCGACCGGTCGGCGATTTTGGGTGACAAATTTCTAATTCTAACACTTGTGCATTTCACTCTAGGATTTTAGGATTTTTACTTGCATTTTCTTATTCTTGCATATATATACACAATAAGCTTAGTCGAAATAATGAAATATTTCAAGATTTCTATCTATAGGGCACCAATTGATTTGAGTTAAAACTTTTCATAGAACTTGCTTGAATTAAATATATTGTGGATCATGTTTTTGAGCTAAGAACACAAGCAAGTGAGATTTGAGCCTAATGGTGTGGTTACATCTTATAACCACTTATTTTTCCTTCTTGTGTGCATTATTCTCTTCCTATGACTGTAATCTTTGATTTGTTTGATTCTTTATGTCCATTATTTTGTGTATTCATGCATTTATATGATTGAGCCCATCATTTTATTAGCTCACTTATCCAAATAACCAACCTTTTATCTTCCTTTGTTAGCCAAATTTGAGCCTACGATTAACCCACTTATTCTTAATTTAGCACATTACAAGCCTTAAAGCGAAAAACAATAAAAGTCCTTACTTGGATCTTTGATTAGTTTAGGCTAGTGTGTGTGAGTACCATTCAAGTGTGGGAACCTTGGGACATTGGGAGAATAAAAAGGTAGTTTTGTATTTTTATTGAATTTATTGGGAATTGGGTAATACTCATGTATTGATCAAATGTAAAACCTTATGCATTGATGCTCTTGTATATAGAAAAAAATGAGAAAAAAAAAGAAAAAGAAAAGAAAAATAATAGTGAAAAGAAAAGAAAAAAATAGAAAAAAGAAAGAAAAAGAAGAAAAATAATAAGAAGGGGACAAAATGCCCCAAAGCGAAGCTCAATAAAGTCAATGCATAAGTGTTGTGAAATGAAAAGGGATGCATGAGTATGTGAAAAAGTGAGGAATGGGTAGTTAGGTTAGAACTTAATTGTATAGGATGTCATAGGCTAGGTGGAAAGTCTAAGCTTATCAAAGATTCAAATTTTAAGCTCACTTGACTAAATATGCATCCTACCTTGACCCTAGCCCCATTACAACCTATGAAAAGACCTCATGATATATGTATGCATGCATGAAATATTTGTTGATTGTTAGAAGAAAAACAAATCTTAGAAAGCATGATTAGGAGAGAATTGAGAGAATCAACCCTAAACACTTGAGCGAATAGAGTGCAAACACGTCCGGTGAGGGTTCGATTTCTCAATTACATGCTTCCACCTACAATCATCATTCTTCATGCAAGTTTGTAAAAACATTTAATAACTCAATTCAATTGTGGAGTAGACTTGTTAGTCCTTAGCCCTTGAGCATATATGCTTCTTGGGAATTGATTTATTTTGACCAAGCAATTGCATTCATGTAGATAGTTGCATATAGGTAGATTGCATTTAGTTAGTTTCCATTGAATAAATGCCATGCCCTTTACTTGATTCTTGGTTTAAGCATGAGGACATGCTTGGTTTAAGTGTGGGGAGGTTGATAAACCCCATTTGTACGGTTTATCTTGTATTGATTTTAGGGAATTTTATGACCTTTTACCCACATTTATTCAATGAAATAGCATAGTTTTGTGATTGTCTCCTAATTTGTGCTTAGATGTGAAAACATGCTTTCTAGACCTTAAATTAGCTAAATTCAATTCACCTTTGATTCCACTAGATGCCTTGATATGTTTGTTAGTGATTTCAGATTGAAAAGGCTAGGAATGGATCAAAGGAGTGAAGAGGAAAGCATGCAAAGTGAAGAAATCATGAAAAGTCAAAGAAGTTGAACTTGCCCATGGACGCGCGCGTGCACCTGGCGCTCGCGCGCACCTGCGAATCACCCCATGGACGCGTACGCGTGCTGTGCGCGTACGCGTCGGTGCTATTTTATGATTTTTTAATGAAAACGTGGCCAACGAATTCTGAAGGTTGTGGGGCCCAATTGCAACCAACTTTGGCGCCAAAGATGCTATTTAAAGCCAAGGATTGAAGAGAAAAAGGGATTCCATTCATTACACACACACTAGGATTAGTTTAGAGGTAGTTTCTAGAGAGAGAAGCTCTCTCTTCTCTCTAGAATTAGGATTAGGATTAGGTTTAGTTCTTAGATCTAGGTTTTAATTTTTGCCTTCTTCTACTTCTATCTCTCAATTCTTTGTTGCTACATTCATCTTCTTCTACTCTTTTGTTGTAATTTCCTTTATGTTGTTCTTATATTTTGTTGTAGATCTAGTATTGTTCCTTCTACATTCTTCCAATTCAATAAGAGGTAATTCATAATAATTGTTCTTCTTTGCTTTTCTATTGTTGATCTCTTGCCTTTGTAGTTAGATCTCTCTTTAATTCTTGCAATTTATGTTGTTTACTTTTATTGCCTTTTATGTGTTTGTTGAAATGCCTCTTCTAGATATAGTATAGATTTTGTTCCTCTTGGCCTAGGTAGAGTAATTAGTGACACTTGAGTTATCTAATTCCTTTGTTGATTGATAATTGGAGAGATTGCTAATTGGTTTGGAGTGCACTAAAGCTAGTCTTTCCTTGGGAGTTGGCTGACTTGTGGCTCAAGTCAATTCATCCACTTGACTTTCCTTTATTTAGTAAGGGTTAACTAAGTGGTAGCAATGAACAATTCTCATCACAATTGAGAAGGATAACTAGGATAGGACCTCTAATTTTCATACCTTGCCAAGAGCCTTTTATAGTTGTTAGTTTATTTTCATTGCCATTTACTTTTCATGCTTCTTATCCAAAACCCCAAAACACATTTCTAACCAATAACAAGACACTTTATTGTAATTCTTAGGGAGAACGACCCAAGGTTTAAATACTTCGGTTTATAGATTTTAGGGGTTTGTACTTGTGACAAACAAATTTTTGTATGAGAGGATTAGTTATTGGTTTAGAGACTATACTTCAACGAGATTTCATTAGTGAAATTCTAAACCGTCAAAAATCTAATCATCACACATATTCACAAATTAAGAGTAAATTAGTTTAAAAAATTTAAAAATTTTCCATTGTTGTCATTTTTTGGAAATTTTTTGAATATTTATTTTTCTACTATAAAAAAAATTTATATTTTTTAGATTAAAAATTAAAAAAATAAGAAATTTATAGATCTGTTGTATACTAGATATTGTTGGACTTTATTTTATTTTACTAATTTAAATAAAAGAATTTCATCTTATAATTTAAAAATTTAAAAAGAAAAAATTTATTTTTAAAAATTTTAAATTTTTCTAAAAATATTTTTAATTATTTTATTCATCGGATAATGCTACACCCAAACAGTTGACTTTTTTTGATGCACTTGTTTGCAAATTAAGAATAAATTAGTTTAAAAAATTTAAAATTTTCAATTTTTTTATTTTTTGGATATTTTTTAAATATTTTATTTTTCTACGATAAGAAAAAATTTATTTTTTTAGTTTAAAAATAAAAAAATAAGAAATTTACATATCTGTTGTATACTAGATATTGCTAGACTTTATTTTATTTTTCTAATTTAAATAAAAAAATTTAATCTTATAATTTAAAAATTTAAAAATAAAAAATTTAGTGTTTTAAAATTTTAAATTTTTATAAAAATATTTTTAATTATTTTATTCACCGAATAATGCAACACCCAAACAGTTGACTTTTTTTATGCACTTGTTTGCAAATTAAGAATAGATTAGTTTAAAAAAATTAAAATTTTTCAATTTTTTTATTTTTTCGATTTTTTTAATATTTTATTTCTCTACCATAAGAAAAAAAATATTTTTTAGTTTAAAAATTAAAAAAAATGAGAAATTTACAGATCTGTTGTATACTAGATATTGCTGGACTTTATTTTATTTTACGAATTTAAAGAAAAAAATTTCATCTTATAATTTAAAATTTTAAAAATAAAAAATTTAGTTTTTTAAAATTTTAAATTTTTATAAAAATATTTTTAATTATTTTATTCATCGGATAATGCTACACCCAAACAGTTGACTTTTTTTATGCACTTGTTCGCAAATTAAGAATAAATTAGTTTAAAAAAATTAAAATTTTTCAATTTTTTTATTTTTTCGATTTTTTGAATATTTTATTTCTCTACCATAAGAAAAAAAATATTTTTTTAGTTTAAAAATTAAAAAAAAAATGAGAAATTTACAGATCTGTTGTATACTAGATATTGTTGGACTTTATTTTATTTTACGAATTTAAAGAAAAAAATTTCATCTTATAATTTAAAATTCTAAAAATAAAAAATTTAGTTTTTTAAAATTTTAAATTTTTCTAAAAATATTTTTAATTATTTTATTCACCGGAAAATGCTACAACCAAACAGTTGACTTTTTTTATGCACATATTCGCAAATTAAGAATAAATTAGTTTAAAAATTTTAAAATTTAAAATTTTTCTATTTTTTGGATATTTTTTTAATATTTTATCTTTCTACTTTAAGAAAAAAATTATATTTTTTAGTTTAAAAATTAAAGAATAAGAAATTTACAAATCTGTTGTATACTAGATTTTGCTGAACTTTATTTAATTTTTCTAATTTAAATAACAAAAATTTAATCTTATAATTTAAAAATTTAAAAATAAAAGATTAGTTTTTTAAAATTTATAATTTTTCCAAAAATATTTTTATTATTTTATTCACCGGATAATGCTACACCCATACAGTTAACTTTTTTATGCACTTGTTCGTAAATTAAGAATAAATTAAATTAAAAAATTTAAAACTTTCCTATTTTTTATTTTTTGGATATTTTTTAATATTTTATTTTTCTTCTATAGGAAAAAAATTCCTTTTTTAGTTTAAAAATTAAAAAAAATAAATTTGCAGATCTGTTGTTTACTAGATATTGCTGGGCTTTATTTTATTTTTCCAATTTAAATAAAAAAATTAAACTTATAATTTAAAAATATGAAAATAAAAAATTTAGTTTTTCAAAATTTTAAATTTTTCTAAAAATATTTTTTATTTTTTTATTCACCGGATAATGCTACACACAAACAGTTGACTTTTTTTTGATGGACTTGTTCGCAAATTAAGAATAAACTAGTTTAAAAAAATTTAAATTTTTAAATTTTTTTTATTTTTTCGATTTTTTGAATATTTTATTTCTCTACCTTAAGAAAAAAAATATTTTTTTAGTTTAAAAATTAAAAAAAATAAGAAATTTACAGATCTGTTATATACTAGATATTGCTGGACTTTATTTTATTTTACTAATTTAAATAAAAAAATTTAATCTTATAATTTAAAATTTTAAAAATAAAAAAATAGTTTTTTAAAATTTTAAATTTTTTCAAAAATATTTTTTATTTTTTTATTGACCGGATAATGCTACACCCAAACAATTGACATTTTTTGATGCAGTTGTTCGCAAATTAAGAGTAAATTAATTTGAAATTTTAAAATTTTTCAATTTTTTTATTTCTTGATATTTTTTTAATATTTTATTTTTCTACTATAAGAAAAAAATTATTTTTTATTTTCAAAATTAAAAAAAATTAGAAATTTATAGATCTATTGTATACTAGATATTACTGGACTTTATTTTATTTTACGAATTTAAATAAAAAAATTTCATATTATAATTTAAAAATTTAAAAATAAAAAATTTAGTTTTTTTAAATTTTAAATTTTTCTAAAAATATTTTTAATTATTTTATTCACCGGATAATGCTACAACCAAACAGTTGACTTTTTTTATGCACATATTCGCAAATTAAGAATAAATTAGTTTAAAAAATTTAAAATTTAAAATTTTCTATTTTTTGGATATTTTTTAATATTTTATTTTTCTACTTTAAGAAAAAAGTTATATTTTTTAGTTTAAAAATTAAAAGAATAAGAAATTTACAGATCTGTTGTATAATAGATATTGTTGGACTTTATTTTATTTTACTAATTTAAATAAAAAAATTTAATCTTATAATTTAAAATTTTAAAAATAAAAAATATAGTTTTTTAAAATTTTAAATTTTTTCAAAAATATTTTTTATTTTTTTATTGACCGGATAATGCTACACCCAAACAATTGACATTTTTTGATGCAGTTGTTCGCAAATTAAGAGTAAATTAATTTGAAAATTTGAAAATTTTTCAATTTTTTTATTTCTTGATATTTTTTTAATATTTTATTTTTCTACTATAAGAAAAAAATTATTTTAAAAGTAGAAAATTTAGTTTTTTAAAATTTTAAATTTTTCTAAAAATATTTTTAATTATTTTATTCACCGGATAATGCTACAACCAAACAGTTGACTTTTTTTATGCACATATTCGCAAATTAAGAATAAATTAGTTTAAAAAATTTAAAATTTAAAATTTTCTATTTTTTGGATATTTTTTAATATTTTATTTTTCTACTTTAAGAAAAAAGTTATATTTTTTAGTTTAAAAATTAAAAGAATAAGAAATTTACAGATCTGTTGTATAATAGATATTGTTGGACTTTATTTTATTTTACTAATTTAAATAAAAAAATTTAATCTTATAATTTAAATTTTAAAAATAAAAAATATAGTTTTTTAAAATTTTAATTTTTTTCAAAAATATTTTTTATTTTTTTATTGACCGGATAATGCTACACCCAAACAATTGACATTTTTTGATGCAGTTGTTCGCAAATTAAGAGTAAATTAATTTGAAAATTTGAAAATTTTTCAATTTTTTTATTTCTTGATATTTTTTTAATATTTTATTTTTCTACTATAAGAAAAAAATTATTTTTTATTTTCAAAATTAAAAAAAATTAGAAATTTATAGATCTATTGTATACTAGATATTACTGGACTTTATTTTATTTTACGAATTTAAATAAAAAAATTTCATATTATAATTTAAAAATTTAAAAATAAAAAATTTAGTTTTTTTAAATTTTAAATTTTTCTAAAAATATTTTTAATTATTTTATTCACCGGATAATGTTACAACCAAACAGTTGACTTTTTTATGCACATATTTGCAAATAAGAATATGAAATTTGCATATCTGTTGTTTCCTAGATATTGCTAGGCTTTATTTTATTTTTCTAATTTAAATAAAAATAATTAACCTTATAATATAAAATTCTGAAAATAAAAAATTTAGTTATTTTAAATTTTAAATTTTTCTAAAAATATTTTTTTATTTTTTTATTCACCGGATAATGTTACACCCAAACAATTGACTTTTTTTGATGGACTTGTTCGCAAATTAAGAATAAATTAGTTTAAAAAATTTAAAATTTTTCAATTTCTTTATTTTTTGGATTTTTGGAATATTTTATTTTTCTATTATAAGGAAAAAAATTATTTTTTTTGTTTAAAAACTAAAAAAGTAAGAAATTTACAGATCTGTTGTATACTAGATATTGCTGGACATTATTTTATTTTACTAATTTAAATAAAAGAATTTCATCTTATAATTTAAAAATTTAAAAATAAAAAATTAAGTTTTTAAAAATTTTAAATTTTTCTAATAATATTTTTAATTATTTTAATCATCGGATAATGCTACACCCAAACAATTGACTTTTTTTATGTACTTGTTCGCAAATTAAGAATAAATTAGTTTAAAAAATTTAAATTTTTCAATTTTTTTATTTTTTGTATATTTTTGAATATTTTATTTTTCTACTTTAAGAAAAAAATTATATTTTTTAGTTTAAAAATTAAAAGAATAAGAAATTTACATATCTGTTATATACTAGATTTTGCTGGAGTTTGTTTTATTTTTCTAATTTAAATAAAAAAAATTAATCTTATAATTTAAAAATTAAAAAAAAATGATTTAGTTTTTTAAAATTTATAATTTTTCTAAAAATATTTTTATTATTTTATTCATCGAATAATGCTACACCCAAACAGTTAACTTTTGTTATGCACTTGTTCGTAAATTAGGAATAAATTAATTTAAAAAATTTAAAACTTTCCTATTTTTTTATTATTTGGATATTGTTTGAATATTTTATTTTCTACTATAAGTAAAAAATTCTTTTTTTAGTTTAAAAATTAAAAAAAGATGAAATTTGCAGATCTGTTGTTTACTAGATATTACTAGGCTTTATTTTATTTTTCTAATTTAAATAAAAATAATTAACCTTATAATTTAAAATTCTGAAAATAAAAAATTTAGTTATTTTAAATTTTAAATTTTTCTAAAAAATTTTTTTATTTTTTTTATTCACCGGATAATGCTACACCCAAACAATTGACTTTTTTGATGGACTTGTTCGCAAATTAAGAATAAATTAGTTTAAAAAATTTAAAATTTTTCAATTTCTTTATTTTTTGGATTTTTTGAATATTTTTTTTTCTATTATAAGGAAAAAAATTATTTTTTTGTTTAAAAATTAAAAAAATAAGAAATTTACAAATCTGTTGTATACTAGATATTGCTGGACTTTATTTTATTTATTTTACTCATTTAAATAAAAGAATTTCAACTTATAATTTAAAAATTTAAAAATAAAAAATTTATTTTTTAAAAATTTTAAATTTTTCTAAAAATATTTTTAATTATTTTATTCATCGGATAATGCTACACCCAAACAGTTGACTTTTTTTATGCACTTGTTCGCAAATTAAGAATAAATTAGTTTAAAAAATTTAAAATTTTCAATTTTTTTTATTTTTTGGATATTTTTTGAATATTTTATTTTTCTACTTTAAGAAAAAAAATTATATTTTTTAGTTTAAAAATTAAAAGAATAAGAAATTTACATATCTGTTGTATACTAGATTTTGTTAGACTTTATTTTATTTTTCTAATTTAAATAAAAAAATTTAATCTTATAATTTAAAAATTAATAAAAAGATTTAGTTTTTTAAAATTTATAATTTTTCTAAAAATATTTTTATTATTTTATTCACCGAATAATGCTACACCCAAACAGTTAACTTTTTTTATGCACTTGTTTGTAAATTAAGAATAAATTAATTTAAGAAATTTAAAGCTTTCCTATTTTTTTATTTTTTGGATATTTTTTGAATATTTTATTTTTCTACTAAAAGGAAAAAATTATTTTTTTAGTTTAAAAATTAAAAAAAAAAAGAAATTTACAGATCTGTTGTGTACTAGATATTGTTAGACTTTATTTTATTTTTCAAATTTAAATAAAAAATTTAATCTTATAATTTAAAATTTTAAAAATAAAAAATTTAGTTTTTTTAAATTTTAAATTTATTTAAAAATATTTTTTATTTTTTTATTCACCGGATAATGCTACACCCAAACAGTTGACTTTTTTTTGATGCACTTGTTCGTAAATTAAGAATAAATTAATTTAAAATGTTTAAAACTTTCCTATTCTTTTTATTTTTTCGATATTAATTGAATATTTTATTTTTATTGTATAAGAAAAAAAATTTTTAGTTTAAAAATTAAAAAAATAAGAAATTTGCAGATCTGTGGTTTTCTAGATATTGCTGGGCTTTACTTTATTTTTCTAATTTAAATAAAAAAATTTACCTTATTATTTAAAAATTTGAAAATAAAAAATTTAGTTTTTTAAAATTTTAAATTTTTCTAAAAATATTTATTTATTTTTTTCACCGGATAATGCTACACCAAAATAGTTGACTTTTTTTGATAGACTTGTTCGCAAATTAAGAATAAATTAGTTTAAAAAATTTAAAAGTTTTCAATTTTTTATTTTTTGGATTTTTTGAATATTTTATTTTTCTACTTTAAGAAAAAATTTATTTTTTTTTAGTTTTAAAATTAAAAAATAAGAAATTTGCAGATCTGTTGTTTTCTAGATATTGCTGGGCTTTATTTTATTTTTCTAATTTAAATAAAAAATTAACCTTATTATTTAAAAATTTGAAAATAAAATATTTAGTTTTTTAAAATTTTAAATTTTTCTAAAAATATTTTTTTTATTTTTTTATTCACCGGATAATGCTACACCCAAATAGTTGACTTTTTTGATGGACTTGTTTGCAAATTAAGAATAAATTAGTTTAAAAAATTTAAAAGTTTTCCATTTTTTATTTTTTGGATTTTTTGAATATTTTATTTTTCTACTATATGAAAAAAATTATTTTTTAGTTTAAAAATTAAAAAAAAATAAGAAATTTACAGATCTGTTGTATACTAGATATTACTGGACTTTATTTTATTTTTCTAATTTAGATAAAAAATTTAATCTTATAATTTAAAATTTTAAAAATAAAAAATTTAGTTTTTTAAAATATTAAATTTTTCTAAAAATATTTTTTATTTTTTTATTCAGTGGGTAATGCTACACCCAAACCGTTGACATTTTTGATGTAGTTGTTCGCAAATTAATAGTAAATTAGTTTAAAAAATTTAAAATTTTTCATTTTTTATTTTTTGATATTTTTTGAATATTTTATTTTTATACGATAAGAAATAAAATTATTTTTTTAGTTTCAAAATTAAACAAATAAGAAATTTACATATCTGTTGTATACTAGATATTGATGGACTTTATTTTATTTTTCTAATTTAAATAAAAAAATTTAATCTTATAATTTAAAATTTTAAAAATAAAAAATTTAGTTTTTTAAAATTTTATATTTTTATAAAAATATTTTTTATTTTTCATTCACCGGATAATGCTACACCCAAACGGTTGACTTTTTTTATGCAGTTGTTCGCAAATTAAGAGTAAATTAGTTTAAAAATTTTAAAATTTTTCATTTTTATTTTGATATTTTTTGAATATTTTATTTTTCTACTATTAGAAAAAAAAATATTTTTTTAGTTTCAAAATTAAAAAAATAAGAAATTTACAAATTTGTTGTATACTAGATATTGCTGGACTTTATTTTATTTTACCAATTTAAATAAAAAAATTTCATCTTATAATTTAAAAATAACAAATTTAGTTTTTAAAAATTTTAAATTTTTCTAAAATTATTTTTAATTATTTTATTCACCAGATAATGCTACACCCAAACAGTTGACATTTTTTGATGCACTTGTTCGAAAAATTAAGAGTAAATTGGTTTAAAAAATTTAAAATTTTTCAATTTTTTTATTTTTTTGATATTTTTTGAATATTTTATTTTTCTACTATAAGAAATAAATTTTTCTTTTTAGTTTAAAAATTAAAAAACTAAGAAATTCGCAGATCTTTTGTTTACTAGATATTGCTGGACTTTATTTTATTTTTCTAATTTAAATAAAAAAAATTTAACCTTATAATTCAAAAATTTGAAAATAAAAAATTTAGTTTTTTAAAATTTTAAATTTTCTAAAAATATATATTTATTTTTTTATTCACCGGATAATGCTACACCCAAACAGTTGACTTTTTTTATGGACTTGTTCACAAATTAAGAATAAATTAGTTTAAAAATTTAAAATTTTTCAATGTTTTTATTTTTTGGATTTTTTGAATATTTTAGTTTTCCACTATAAGAAAAAAATTATTTTTTTAGTTTAAAAATAAAAAAATATGAACTTTACAGATCTGTTGTATACTAGATATTGCTGGACTTTATTTTATTTTTTTAATTTAGCTAAAAAAATTTAATCTTATAATTTAAAATTTTAAATTTTTCTAAAAATATTTTTTATTTTTTTATTCACTGGATAATGCTACACCCAAAAAGTTGACTATTTGATTCAGTTGTTCGCAAATTAAGAGTAAATTAGTTTAAAAAATTTAAAATTTTCCATTTTTTATTCTTTGGATATTTTTTGAATATTTTATTTTTCTATTATAAGAAAGAAATTATTTTTTTAGTGTCAAAATTAAAAAAATAAGTAATTTACAGATCTGTTGTATATTAGATATTGCTGGACTTTATTTTATTTTACGAATTTAAATAAAAAATTTTCATCTTATAATTTAAAAATAAAAAATTTTAGTTTTTTTTTATTTTAAATTTTTCTAAAAATATTTTTATTATTTTATTCACCAAATAATGCTACACCTGTAACACCCTACTATACAGAGTCTTATGCTTAAGTCATAATTCAGAGATGGCAAGGTATTACGACCTCTAAAATAAAAATTTAGTACGTATAGTAGTATGAATGATTGATTATAACTAGGAGCCTTTGTAGAAAAAGGGGTAAACAAAAAATCGCAACTCAAAAGCGCAACACTCCGATCGATAACGTAACGAGCAAGGATAAACCAACGCGAGATTATATATATACAAAGGAGTGTCAAAAACAGGAATATCAAGACTCAAGATCCGGCTGCGAAGATAACCGGTCCGAGCATAGCAATATATACATATGATAAAAATAAGGAAAACCCCAAAGGAAACCCAAAGGGACACAAATACATAAAACCTATTCTCCAACATTCTCCCATAAGAGGAGTCATCACAGTTTGTATTATTTAATGGAGATAAAAGTATCTAAGAAAAACATATAAACCAAAACATAGCCCCGAGAACAAAGGATCTTCGCAAATCTAGAAGTCTCCAGCATGCCTCAGCGGGAAACCTCACGTCCTGCATCTGAAAACCACAAAATCCGCATGGGTGAGAACCAGAGGTCTCCAGCATGGTAACAGCTTCCACATATATAATACATAATAATAGAGGAAAGCCGAAGGCAATCCTAGAACTTCCTCCAGATAATTCAAAGCTTATAAACAGGCTAAACCATAAAGGGCATCTGACTAAAGATTCTTCAGTCTAACTAATACTTTCCTTTCCAATTCCTTCAGACCTCCCAACCACCAGCAGGAGTATAATATAGCAAACACAGTTATATCAAGCGAGAAATATACAATTAGGAACAAGTAAGGCATTTAGACAATTAGCAAGTAATATGCAGTCAAATAGGCAATCTCAAACAATTCATATAGTATGCATATGATGAATGCCTGTCCCTAGTGGCTGATGATATCATCTTGTCGGTTATAGAGCCAACCCGACAAGTCCTGGTCACTAACCATTGGACTGTCCCTCTGTTACGCATCCCCAACTCGAGTTATACTCGTTATAAACTTGATCATAATCATGATCTATATCCATCACCCTCACTGGTGAATATTTACGGGGGCGAGCTCATCCGGATCTTTCACAGTGCCCGACCACACTTACGACATAGGGTCAACAGAGTATCAAGTCTCAACCTGGAGCACGTGGTGGCTAGCCACTGCTACTACCCAGGGAAACTTGTATCTCAAATAGTGGAAGTGCAAATCACAATTATCAATAATTCAGCATAAGCATGCATGAATTCTCATCCATGGATCAACATCCATATCAGCCATCCGGCTCACGGTTCAGTCCAGAACCAGCCAATATTCATATCATACACAGCCATTCCGGCTCACGGTTAAATCCATAACCAGCCGCTTCATTAACAATTACAGCCTTTCGGCCCATGACATAACAAGCACTTCCACCACCATCCTCCGCATCTCACATAATCATGCTTGATCCTCATTGATCATTCATTTTCCCCTTGCTTCACTCGCAAGTTACCACATTCACTAGCCCTTTTCTAATAGCTAGGCATATCACAATGATTTAAGACATAAATGGTGAGATCAGAGGCTTAGAAGTATGAGATTTGGCTTTTAAAACTCAAAAATCAACTTTGGGATGAAAACAGGGCCACGCGTACGCGCACTCCACGCGCACGCGTGGATGGCCTCAAAAACTTCATCGACGCGCAAGCGTCATGCACGCTAACACGTGGATTAAAAATTTGCCAATCGACGCGTACGCGTCAACCACGCGTACGCGTGGGTGTTCTCGTGCCCCAGGCACAACACTAGCACAGTTCTGGCATAACTCTCTGGAAAATGGCTGGGCATTGGGTGCGGCACCATCGGCGCGCCCGCGCACATCACGCGCACGTGTGGATGGCATTTTTTGGAAGAATGGCGCGCACGCGCCAAGTGCGCCCACGCGCAAGGGGTCATTCTGCTAAAAATTTTCTAAGTTAAAAGCTGCATAATTCACCAATTTAAACCCCAGTCTTCCAACGGACATAACTTTCTCATTTTAAATCATTTTTCACCCGTTCTTCGAACGGCATGGACATCCCGGATCCAATTTCATTTCTAAATAGATTTGGCACAAAATAGAGATTCGTAGTCCAAGTTATGTCCCACCAAAGTATGCCCAAAAACTATGTTTTTCATAAAAACCACAAAGTGCCATTTTCAAAACAAGTCATTTCCAACTCTTTTCAAAATCAATCAAACATGCCATTTTCATCCCTTTTCTTTGAAATCAATCAAAATATATCAATTTCAACATCAAGCCTCCTCAACTCACACATTGACACTTTACCACAATTTACAAAATCACTATCTCATCATTTTAACTCGCTTCACCCAAGTGGCTCAAATTCAAACATATTGACATATCATATACTCTTCCTCATGCCAATTCTCAACAACACCAATTCCAATAAATCATCATTGTACACAATCAATATCATACTCACCATCAACATGGTTCAACCCACAATTCAACCATAACCAATCATCAAGCATATATCACAACATGCATATTTCTCATACATCATACCACCAAGGCATCAATAATCATCATCACATATATGACCACATCATATATCTCAATCATTCAACAACATCAACAATTCAATGCCTATCTTAGGGCCTCTAGCCTACGTATTTCCTACCACATTACATATTAGATACGGGAAACCGAAACCATACCTTAGCCGATTTCCCAAGCTCAACCGGAGCACTTCCAAATCACTTATCCACAAGCTCTAAAGGCTTCAACACCTCCAAGAACAGATTTTTCACCACCAATCCCTTTTTCAAGGTTTTTAAAAATCACCAATCAAGCTCCAATATTCACATATACACAACCTAAGCCACAATCATCATACCCATACACAACATCTCAATACCCAAACATCATAGAACAACAAATTACACTAGGGTTGAGAATCTTACCACACCTAAGGTCCAAGGAGACAAGATTAACCTTCTCCTTCAAGAGAGTTGGGTCCTATAACATCAAAGAGCCCAAAATCTCAACATTTTTGCTCATAAAACTCGTAAACAAGGCTGGAATTTCGAAGAGCAAAACGTGGCTTACCTCAAGATTAATTGCATGGGTTTTGTAGAGCTCTCCACGGTGAACGCGTGGCCGCAAACAGAGCGGCAATCGGAGCTCTAGATCAAAAGTTATGGTGGTTTGAAGATCAAGTGAGAGAAAGAACTTGAGAGAGTGTTCTTCCCTCCATGGCCTCCATTTTCAGCATGTGAGTGTGTTTAGTGAGGAGAGAGAATGCTGAAAACTAGGGTTTTGGTCTAGTTATATTGGGCCCAGGGCCCACTTTGGGTCCGGTTGGCCCGGTTGGCCCGGTTTGGCCCGTTCGGTCCAATCTTGGTCTGATTTCTATAAAATTGGTACCGAAATTCTCATCTCAGTCTCCTCTATCACATTTAGCCATAAAAATCACATTTTGGGCTTTCTAGAATAAATTCTCATTTATGGTTAATTAGCCGTTAATTAACCGGATTTTACATTCTACCCACCTAATTGGGAATTTTGCCCACAAAATTCAAATGCAAATACCTGAGAATAAATGCGGATAATCCGTTCGCATCTCCGACTCAAGTTCCCAAGTGTGTTCCTCAACACCGCCTCGACTCCACGTCACTTTGACTAATGAAACCTCTTTTCCGCGCAACCGTTTGATACTAGTATCATCGATTCTGACCGGAGCCACTGGAAGCGTCAAATCTTTCCTTAACTGAACCGATTCAGGTTCCAACACATGGCTAGCATCAGGAGTGTACTTCCGAAGCTGCGACACGTGAAACACGTCGTGCAGATTCGAAAGATGAGGTGGTAGAGCCATCTGATACGCCACCGGCCCAATCCTCTCCTGGATCTGAAATGGACCAATGTATCGAGGATTCAACTTCTTTGTCTTAATCGCCCTACCTACTCCTGTGGTCGGAGTAACCTTAAGGAAAACATGTTCTCCTTCCTCAAATTCTAAGGGCTTTCACCTCTGATCGGTGTAACTCTTTTGATGACTCTGCGCCGTAAGCATCCTATCACGGATTTTCTTGACTTGTTCAGTAGTCTCAGCTATCATTTCCGGCCCTAACAAGCTTTTCTCTCCAGCTTCCTACCAACATAGTGGAGATTGACATTTCCTCCCATACAAGGCCTCATACGGAGCCATTCCGATGCTCGCATGATAACTATTATTGTATGCAAACTCCACTAATGGCATATACCGATCCCAACTCACCGGTTGGTCCAAAACACAAGCTCTCAACATATCCTCTAGTGTTTGGATCGTCCTCTCAGATTGACCATCTGTTCGAGGATGGTAAGCCGTGCTCAAGCTTAACCGGGTTCCAAAAGCTTTCTAAAATGCACCCCAAAACCTTGAAGTGAAACAAGGATCTCTATCAGAGATTATAGTAGCAGGTACACCATGAAGTCTCACAATCTCCTTTATGTATAATCGTGCTAACTCCTCAAGGGTGTAAGTCATCCGAATGGGTAAAAAGTGAGCTGACTTCGTCAGTCGGTCCACAATCACCCAGATAGCATCAAAACCAGCCCTAGTCCTTGGCAATCCAAACACAAAGTCCATTGCAATACTTTCCCACTTCCATTGTGGAATCTCTAAAGGTTGCAACATCCCGGAAGGTCTTTGATGTTCAATTTTTACCTTTTGACAAGTTAAGCACTTTGAAACATATTCCGCCACATCATTCTTCATACCCGGCCACCAGAACATTGCCTTTAAATCATGGTATATCTTAGTATTTCCCGGGTGAATGGAGAATCCGCTTTTGTGTGCCTCCTTTAAAATATCTTGCCTCAAAGTGCCAATATTCGGCACAATGATCCTACCCTTGAATCTCCATAACCCATCTTTTTCTTCCGACACTCTCCATTGTTTTCCTTGCTCAATAGCCGGTAACACCTTCCATAACGCTTCATCATTTTGATGAGCCTTTAGGAGTTCGGACTTAAAATCACTTGAGATCTCTAATCGGCTCAAACACAAAGTTCCGGATACTTCTCGAGCACCAATTTTCATACTCTCGAATCCCTTGAGCAACTTCTCTTCTTGAAGCATCATCCAAGCCGCATATAATGACTTCCGACTTAACGCATCCGCTACTACGTTTGCCTTTCCCGGATGGTAATGCAACTCAAAGTCGTAGTCTTTCAACAATTCCATCCACCTTCTCTGCCTCATATTAAGCTCTTTCTGATCAAAGAGGTACTCCAAGCTCTTATGATCAGAGAAAACTTGGAACTTAATCCCATAGAGGTAATGCCTCCACACCTTCAAGGCAAACACAACCGCAGCGAGTTCCAAATCGTGCGTAGGGTAACTAACTTCATGAGGTCTCATTTGTCGTGAGGCATACACCACCACATTATGATGCTGCATCAGCACGCACCCTAGACCCTTCAATGAGGCATCACAATACACCTCAAATGGCCCGTTCGGCTCAGGTAACACTAACACAGGTGCAGTGGTCAACTTTTTCTTCAATGTCTGAAAGCTCTCCTCGCACTCAGGAGTCCAAACAAACGGAGTGTCTTTGCGGGTTAACTTTGTCATTGGCAAAGCTCTCTGTGAAAAGCCCTTGATAAACCTTCGGTAATAGCCAGCTAAACCCAGAAAACTCCTTATCTCTGTTACGGTGGTTGGTTGCTTCCAATTTATCACAGCCTCCACCTTAGTTGGATCTACGGCTATTCCCTTCTTACTCACCACATGACCCAAAAACTTCACCTCACTCTTCCAAAACTCACACTTAGACAGTTTTGCATAGAGTTTCTTCTCCTTTAGAATCTGCAACACGGTCCTCAAGTGTTCCGCATGCTCTTCTTCAGTCTTGGAATAAATCAGTATGTCATCAATGAAGACAACAACGAATTTATCCAGAAACGGACGGAAAACTCTATTCATGTAATCCATGAATACCGCAGGAGCGTTCGTCAACCCAAAAGACATTACAGTGTACTCGTAATGACCATAACGAGTCCTGAAAGCGGTCTTAGGGATATCCTCACCCCTCACCCTTATCTGGTGATATCCGGATCACAAATCGATCTTGGAGAAAACTCCAGCTCCTTGTAACTGATCCATGAGATCATCAATTCTCGGCAATGGGTACTTATTCTTTATTGTAACCTTGTTCAGCTGCCTGTAATCCACACAGAGCCGCATACTCCCATCCTTCTTCTTCACCAGTAACACTAGAGCACCCCACGGAGAGACACTTGGTCGTATAAAATTCTTTCCCAACAAATCCTCCAACTGAGACTTTAGCTCGTTCATCTCTAACGGTGACATCCTATAAGGAGCACTTAAGATTGGTCCCGCCCCGGGTACCAACTCAATAGCAAACTCAACCTCTCGGTTAGGTGGAAACTCATCAATATCATCGGGAAACACTTCCAGAAACTCACACACAACCGGAATTTGTTCCAACCTTTGATCATCACCCGAAACGCCCGCGGTTAACAGCATGATACCCTGACATTCGATTCCAGAACAGTTCACCATCATCGAATTCAAGTAATAATTATTCACCACTACCGGCCCTTCTGTATCTTCCGGCATAAAGTACACCAACTTTGTAGAACAATCAAGCAGGACATGGTTCTTAGATAACCAGTCCAATCCCAAGATAAGATCAAGACCGATCATCGGTAAGCAGACTAAATTATGAACAAAATCACGCTGCTTGAACCTAAAGGAAACTTCCGGGCATCCTAGCCTAGTTACCGTGGCTTCATGGGTAGCATTGTACACTCTTAGATCATAACCTAAAGTTACAATCTTCAATCCTAACTCATGAGCTTTCTCAAATGCAATGAATGAATGTGATGCTCCCGAATCAAATAAAGCATTTAAAGTTTGACCAGCCATTTCACAGTTACCTCGAATAAGTGTCTCAGATCCCTCAGCTCCTACAGCTGAAGTGGTGAACACCCGACCAGTCTGTTGTGCTTTCCCAGCACCTTGTTTCTGCTTCTCCGGGCAGCTTGCGACTTTATGCCCCGCTTTTCCACAATTGTAGCACAAACCCCATCCGGCCTTGCATGGTGCTCCCGGATGGTGACTTCCACACCTAGTACAAGCTTTATCATTCTGAGGCTGCTTCCCATACTTCTTCCCTTGGAAATTGTTGTTATTGTTGGGCCTCCTGAAAGAGCTCCCCCTCTTGAAAGACGGGCCCCTAGGTGCAAAGCTCTTCCCTCGGTTCTGTGGGAATGAACCTTTGTGAATCCCTTTCTCGGCGGTTGCCCTCTTCACACACTCTTCAGCAACTCTACACTTGTTCACCAATTCAGAGAAAGTCTTAATCTCCATTGGTCCCACTGAACTGAAAATATCACTCCGGAGTCCTCCTTCATACTTAACACACTTCCATTCCTCATATTCCACTGGAGTCCCTTGGCACATACGAGAGAACCTGAACAGCTCCTCAAACTTGTCAGTATACTCTGATATGGACATGGCACCCTGCTTCAGTTGCAGCAACTCAAGTTCCTTAGCCGTCCTAGCAGAAGTCGGAAAGTACTTCTTATAGAACTCCTCTTGGAAGACATTCCAAGTGATATAGTCATCACCCTGCTGCAGAAGACGCCGGATACCTTGCCACCAATGCGACGCTTCACCTGTGAGCATATAGGTAGAAAACTCGACACGCTGCCCTTCAGGTACCACTTGTGCTTGCAGTGCTCGCTCTATAGCCTGAAACCATGTATCAGCCTCAGTCGGACTAGTAGTTCCCTTGAACTTAGGCGGATTAACCTTCAAAAAGTTTGCCAGCGTCATCGGGCCCTGAACTCCACCGCCATCATTACCATGGTTGTTCATCTGTTGACCAAGAGCCTCAGCAGTGGCTTGCATAGCAGCAGCCATGTTCTCCAACGCAGTCATAAAGTTCACCGGGTCATTAGGGTTATTCTCCGACGCACGAACATTCGTACGACCTATCACACTACCTCTACCGCGTCCACGAGGCGCCATCTGGTTCCTATACATACCAAACAATCGATATTAAGTTGATCAGTCTCAATATCAGAAGTCTAGTACTTCAAAGTCCCAAATGCATGCTCATGAACGTTTATGCCAATTATATCAAGCAGATATACTAATAGCACATAACACACACACAGAGAATGCACAGAAGCATAGTCAGTCCATCCCTCAGGCTCTACAGGAATGAACTGCTCTGATACCATAATGTAACACCCTACCATACAGAGTCTTATGCTTAAGTCATAATTCAGAAATGGCAAGGTATTACGACCTCTAAAATAAAAATTTAGTACGTATAGTAGTATGAATAATTGATTATAACTAGGAGCCTTTGTAGAAAAAGGGGTAAACAAAAAATCACAACTCAAAAGCGCAACACTCCGATCGATAACGTAATGAGCAAGGATAAACCAATGCGAGATTATATATATACAAAGGAGTGTCAAAAACAGGAATATCAAGACTCAAGATCCGGCTGCGAAGATAACCGATCCGAGCATAGCAATATATACATATGATAAAAATAAGGAAAACCCCAAAGGAAACCCAAAGGGACTGATGATTGGATTTTTGACGGTTTAGAATTTCACTAATGAAATCTCGTTGTAAAGTATAGTTTCTAAACCAAACAATAATCCTTTCATACAAATATTTGTTTGTCACAAGTACAAACCCCTAAAATCTATAAACCAAAGTATTTAAACCTCGGGTCGTTCTCCCTAGGAATTACAATAAAGTGCTTTGTGATTGGTTAGAAATGTGTTTTGGGGTTTTGGATAAGAAGCGTGAAAGTAAATGGTAATGAAAGTAAACTAACAACTATAAAAGACTCTTGGCAAGGTATGAAAATTAGAAGTTCTATCCTAGTTATCCTCCTCAATTGTGATGAGAATTGTCCATTGCTACCACTTAGTCAACCCTTACTAAAGAAAGGAAAGTCAAGTGGATGAATTGACTTGAGCCACAAGTCCAAGCCAACTCCCAAGGAAAGACTAGCTTTAGTGCACTCCAAACCAATTAGCAATCTTTCCAATTACCAATCAACAAAGGAATTAGATAACTCAAGTGTCACTAATTACTCTACCTAGGCCAAGAGGAACAAAATCTACACTATATCTAGAAGAGGCATTTCAACAAACACATAAATGGCAATAAAAGTAAACAACATAAATTGCAAGAATTAAAGAGAGATCTAACTAGAAAGGCAAGAGATCAACAATAGAAAAGCAAAGAAGAAAAATTATTATGAATTAACTCTTATTGAATTGAAAGAAAATGGAAGGAACAATAGTAGATCTACAACAAAGCATAAGAACAACATAAAGGAAATTACAACAAAGGAATGGAAGGAGATGAATGTAACAACAAAGAATTGAAAGGTAGAAGTAGAAGAAAGCAAGGATTAAAACCTAGATCTAAGAACTAATCCTAGTCCTAATCCTAATTCTAGAGAGAAGTGAGAGCTTCTCTCTCTAAAACTAATCCTAATTATGCCCTATGCTAGATTGATTGATTTGCTAATGCCTTCCCCTTAATCCTTCATCCTTTTATTCCTCTCTCTTAGCAATTGGCGCCAAAAATGGGTTCAGAACCCTCTCAAATCGCCAGGCACGTGTTGCATTTAATGAAGTCATGTGCCACCATCGGCGCGTGTGCGTACGGTACGCGTGCGCGTCCCTGGTCGATTCTGCAATGTGCGCGCGAGCGCCTTGTGCGCGTGCGCGTGCATGGCCTAGATCAATTCTTTGGCTTTTTGTGCTTCTCTCCATTTGCATGCTTTCTTCCTTGCTTCTTTGATCCATGCCTAGCCTATTTCAATCCTGGAATTACTAGCAAACACATCAAGGCATCTTATGGAATCAAGGAGAAATTAGAATTCATCAAAATAAGGCTTAAAAAGCATGTTTTTACATTTAAGCGCAAATATGGAAGAGATAACAAAACCATGCTAATTCATAGACTAAATGTGACAAAAGGTTATCAAAACACTCTAAATTCAATACAAAATAAACCGTCAAATTGGGGTTTGTCAACCTCCCCACACTTAAGCCTTAGCATGTCCTCATGCTAAATTAGGAAGGAACTAAGGGTGATGACATTTATTGAATGCAACTAAACTATATGAATCCTATCTAAATGCAATTATCTAAGCAAATGGAAATGCTTAGTTCAAATAAATCAATTCCCAAGAACATGTGTAAGCACAATAGTTAGTCAATAGGAATTAAGTCCAAACCACAATTGTATTGAATTATCAAAAAGAGTTCAAACTTGCAAGGATATAGATAATATGGGTGAATACATGTAGTTGAACTTTTGAACCCTCACCGGATGTGTATCCGCTCTATTTACTCAAGTGTTTAAGGGGTTAATTCACTCAATTCTCTTCTAATCATGTTTTCCAAAATTTGATTTTCTTCTAACAATCAACATATATTTCATGCATGCATACAAGTATCATGAGGTCTTTTATTTGGTTGTAATGGGGCTAGGGTCAAGGTGTGATGCATATTTGGTTAAGTGAGCTTGCAATTTGAATCTTTGATAAGCTTAGACTTCCCACCTAATCTATGACATCCTATATAATTAAGTTCTAACCTAACTACCCATTTTTCACTTTTTCACATACTCATGTATCCCTTTTCATTTCACAACACTCATGCATTGATTTTATTGAGCTTCACTTTGGGGCATTTTGTCCCCTTTTTATTATTTTTCTTCTTTTTTTTTCTTTCTTTTTTCTATTTTTTTCATATTATTTTTCTTTTCTCTTTTTTTTTTTTGTTTTTCTCATTTGTTTTTTTTTCTTTCTATATACAAGAACCTCAATGCATAAGGTTTTACATTTGATCAATACATGAGTATGTACCCAATTCCCAATATTTCCAATAATAATACAAAACTACCCTTTTATTCACCCAATGTCCCAAGATTCCCACACTTGAATGATACTCACACACACTAGCCTAAGCTAATCAAAGATCCAAATAAGGACTTTCATTGTTTTCCGCTTTAAGGCTTATAATGTGCTAAATTAAAGAACAAGTGGGTTAAGTGTAGGCTCAAAATCGGCTAACAAAGGATAGTAAAAGGTAAGGCTATTTAGGTAAGTAGACTAATGAAATAATGGCCTCAATCATATAAATACATAAATACAAGAAATAAATGGGAATATAGAATCAAGCAAATCAAGGATTGCAATCATAGAAAGAGAGTAATTTCACACAAGAAGGAAGATAAGTGGTTATAAAGTGCAACCACGTCAATAGGCTCAAGTCTCACAAGCTGGTGTTCGTAGTTCAATACATGCTTCACAAGGTATGAAATTCAAGCAAGTTTCACCAAAAATTTTCTTTCAATCAATTGGGTCAATGCCCTATATTTAAACTTCTTGGAAAATTTCAATATTTGACTAAGCATTGTTGTGATTGAAAAATCCAAAAATTTTCTTAGTTCACCCTTTCTCCTTTTTTTCACGTAAAACCAATATATTATGCAAAAAGGTTGACTAAGTATTTGCAATTCAAAGTATGATTTCTAATCACAACCACAACTAAAAATAAAGATAAACAAAAATGTATAAAGAAAAATCCAACTGAAAGTACGGAATCTATCATCCAAATCATCTAAAAATATCCAAAAGCATCAAAATATCTAAAATCCAAAATAAGCAATAAAAGTATCCAAAGCAAACTAGAAATGCATCAAAATATATACAAAGATGTGCAAAATAAGATAACTAGGCCGAGAAGTTCACCGGTTCCCAAATAATGCTACCGGTGCCCTCCCCACACTTAAAACCAAGCATCGTCCTCGATGCTAAACCGGAGGATCAGTGGGAGGGACAACGATAGGCTCTGGCTCTGGCTGTGGCTGTGGGACCGGCTCCTCATGAGTCTGTGATGGCTCTGTAGTGTCAGGGGCATCCTGCTGAACTGGTGCCTCCGCATCCTCCTCCTGATGATCCTGCTCATCGGAGGCCGGAGAGTCGGGAAGCGGAGGTAGCGCAGCACCCAAGGAAATAAGTGCCTGGTCCATCCGGTTTAAACGGCGTCTGACATGGCGTCTCTCGCGCTCTAAGAACCGGAAAAGACGCTGGACCAGGAGATAGGTCGGCTCAGGTGCTGCTGGTGGATCTGTAGATGATGAAGGAGCTGCGGCTGTAGAGGATGATGGGGCAGCTGTAGGGGCTGATGGTGAAGGTGTCCCCACGACAGCTCTAGCCCGAGAGCGGCGTCTAGCAGGTGGTCTCTCATGCACCCAACCACCCCAGGGGATAGTAACCTCCCTGTCGTCAGCATCAGGGGGTGGTGGTCGCATATCATCGTCCAGCCATGGGACCTCAGCTAGGGCCGCCATACTCGTGACCAATGTAGGAAACGGAAGTAGGCCACGAATATGCGCCCGCCACATGCACTGTCTGATAAGTTTAGGGAAAGAGACATCCTTCCCCTCCATGACACACCCAATCAGTAGAAGCATCTCCATAGGGATCTCAGAGAAGTGGGTGGTAGGTAAGACATAGCATGCGAATATCATCTGCCAAGTCTTGGCCTCACGAGTCAGATGAGTAAAGAGCATCCCTTTTGGCTTAGTATTGTTTGCATCCATAACCCATGTGGCATCTGGTAACCCAATGACGCTCCTGAGTGCCTCATAATCAAAAGTCATGCTGTGTATGGCCAACTCGGCCTGCTGATGGGCACACAGCTCATCAGGGACATGCCGGCACTGTAATGCCTCCGCAATAGCAGTCTTAGTGATCATGACCTCTCTACCCCTTACCTGAACCGAATCCAAAGTCGGACGGAAGAAGTTGCAGTAAAATTCCTTGACCCAAGAAATATTGATATCCCCCAAATCCCGGTCAACAAAGTCGATACCCAACTCAAGGATCCGACCGGTAACGGAACGTCTCACATCATTAGGTAGGAGCAATTTCTTCTCAGTATTCAGCTTTGTTGTTCGATATTTGGAAAATCGAAGCTCACAGTAGAGATTAGGGAACTTGGTTGGGTCGGTAGAGGGTAACTGCTGATCTTCTTTGTCCTTATCATTTAATGGGTTCTTAGCATAATGCTTGTAGATGGAGGGAATAGAAGGTGTAGAGAGTTTTCTTTTCTTGGAGGCAGTGGCTATGGCTTTGCCCTTATCTGACATCCTAAAAAATATGATTGAATATAAGCGAGAAAACACTTAGCATGTAACAAAGAAGGCATGTTCAGGATACAGTTGGTAATAACAAACATGATGTTGCAAAGAATATGCAAAAGTGAAAAAGTAAACCAAGAATGCAAGCTTCATTAAAGTCAACAACTCATCTTCAAAAGGCAATAAATCATCATATTTTTGAAAGTTAGATGACTAAAGATGATTAAAGGTGAGTGGAAGTTAGATGGTTAAAGAAATTAGTGAGTTAGAAAAGTGGAGTAGTAATATGATGATATGTATACGCAATTTAAAAGAGAAGTTGTGGTTCATTGTCCACAAAGATTGTGCAAATTTGGGAAGTCAAAAGGAAATGGAAATTTGCCCAAAACTGAAATAAAGACCAAAATGAAACTAATTTCCTTGAAAATCGGGCAGCATTCCGGCTTAAAATTGGACGTTCCTGGATAGCAAATTAGCACAAAAAACAACATCAATTACGCACAGCAGCAAACGGATATTATTTAGCAACACATATCGCAGGAAATAACAACCCAAAACCAACATACAATACCCAAGAAGGCCAGCAGCGAATATGCACATACGGAGCAATTATCAGGCCTAGAATCCTCTATCCAGCCCTAGCTGCGTAACCGCAATTATTTCTATCTATCCTAACATACAAAGTTCGAATTCTAACTAACTACGAGCAACTAACAGTAAGTAATAGAAACGGAAAATTAAAACAAGCAGAGTTGGCGCAAGAACCTGGGAGCAGGGGAACTAATAATGGAAGGGAAAATGGGGGAGCAATAGGACCAGGAGCTGCGCCGCCGTGAACTGCGGCGGTTGTGGCAGAAGAGTGGCGGTGGTGGGGGCGGCTACGGTGGTTGTTACGGACAACTGTGAAGGAGAGAGGCGGAGAGACGGAGAAAGAGAGTGGATGAAAGAGAGGATGGCGAGTGGGTGGAGGAAGAGAGTCGCCGGCGGTGATGGTGGAACCGCGGCGGAGTAGAGGCGGTTGCTGTGAACTAGATGGGTGAGAGGGAGAGAGATAGGGATTAAATGGTGGTGAGAGAGAGGGATTAAGGAAGGTATGGTCGTCCGGTGGTGGCCGGCGCTGCTGCGGTGACGGCGGTTCGGGCGGAGAAGAAGAGAGGAAACGGTAATGGAGGTTGGGGGGAAGAAGTGCGCGACTGCGCAGTGTGCGTCGCGCATTAGGGTTATCCCGCTTTTTGAATCGGCGCGCACGTGCACCTTGTGCGTTCGCGTCCATGGAGGAAACTTGGGAACTACGCGTGCGCGTACAACGTGCTTAAGCGTGGATGAGTCAAACCAAGAAAGGACGCGTGCGCGTACAGTGCGCGCACGCGTGCATGGAGTTGGGCTAGAGGCTTAGAATTGGCCCAACTCAGGCCTAACTCTCTGGAGAATGGCCTGGAAGTCGCGCTACCAGACCGGCGCGCACGCGGCAAGTGCGCGTCTGCGCGAGTTGAGTTGGGCCAGGGGCTTAAGAATGGCTCAGAGCTGGCCCAACTCTCTGGGGATTGGCTCAACAAGTTGCAGCAGCAAATCGGTGCGGACGCGACCGGTGCGCGTCCGCGCGAACTTCCATGTCTAATAGTCGGCGCGCACGCAGGTAGTGCACGTCCGCGTGGGTTAGGTTGGGCTCAGGGCATAATGTTTGCCCAAGAGAGGCCCAACTCTCGGGTATGTGGGCGATGTTGCATCCGCACAGGGATGCGTGCGCGTACTTTGTGCGCACGCGTCCACCCCCTCTCTTCCTTTTCTTTTTTTTTTTTTTAGAAAAATTTTTGCTGGGTGCTCCCCATACTGTTCACAACTCTTATTCACTCAACCATCATACAATTCACAAAAATACAATTTTGATATTATTCATCTAATACTAAACACAACATGCATGTGACTAAGCTAACAATTAAGTTGTACAAACAAATTTGTATGAAACATCTACCTACAATGGTAACTCAAATCACTTATTAAGTAAATTTAAAAGAGAGTGGAAAGAGTTTACCATGGTGGGGTGTCTCCCACCTAGCACTTTTAGTTTAAGTCCTTAAGTTGGACATTTTGAGGATGCTTGTTGTCATGGTGGCTTATGTTTGTACTCATCCTTGAATCTCCAAGGATCCATGCTTCTCAATTGGTTGACAGAATTTCCAACCATTTTCATTAAGTTTGGGCAAAGTTCCACCCAAGATATGAGTCCCCATAGTTGGTCTTCACATAGCAAACCGGGATCCCATATCTTATCTTCACATCCGTCCGTTGGTTTAGTTTCATGATTTTGTCGGATGGGCGGTTGACATAAATGTGGTGGACACACAAAATTCTCTTTACTCCACCAATGCTTCCTTCTAGACCCATACAAAGTGATTCTTGTCCCAACATCATCCCTACACCTTGGGGCCTTGACCTTGATAAGCTTAACACCTACTTTCTAACCACTACACAACTCCTTTTTACTTGTAATTCCACAAAGAGTTCTAAGTTGACCATCATTTTCAATCAAACCATATTCAAGTGGGAAATTAAAGCTTAGAGATAAAGATTTTACCCACTTAAATGTTGTGTTGGATGGTAACTTGGGAAGGGAAGCTTCCCCACACTTAGACAATGCAAGGTCCACCTCCTTGTGCTCTTCTTTAGTTGTTTCCACCTCTTCACAAGCTTCTTCAATTTCAACCTTTTCCCCTTTTTCACTTGGCTTGGTGTTGTCTTTAAGAACTTCATCTTGCCCAATGGAAGGTGATTCAATTTTGGATAGGAATTCATTGACGAATGAATCCATCTCTTGATCAACCTCTTCATATTCTTCAATTTCAATATACACCATGCCGACTTTTTCCTCTTGGTAGCTCTCTTTTGATTCACTCTCTTCTTCATTGTTTACCAAGGGTATGGGAGGTTGTGCACACTCTTCTATAATTTCAACTCCATATCCAATGGGAGAGGATTCCATTGTAGAGAGAAATTCATCCATGATTGAATCCATCTCTTGATAAGCCTCTTTCAAGTCTCCAACGATGATATGCTTTGGAGGTTACGCACCCTCCTCAACATCAATATCAAGCTTCTTGGAAGAGTTCTCCATCATGCTGCATTCCCATGGACTTTCAACATCTCCTAAATCTTCAACCACCCCTTCCTTTTCTTCAATGATCATAGGCTTCTCCAATTGTTCCAACACAAAATTCGACTCCTCCTTTTCCACCGGAGTTTCCAATTTCTCCTTCATGCTTTGCTCTTCAATTGACTTTTCACATGTGGTCCCGGAAGCACCTTGAGTGTTCAAGCATTGGTAGGCTAAGGTAGACACTACCTTGGTCAAGTTGGTCACAAACTCAAGTGTATCCCGCTTCATGGCCTCTTGTCCTTGAAGTAACAAAGTGAGAGAATCGTCTATTGGGGCTTGCGGTGGGTAGGAAGGTTCATCATTTTGGAGAGAGGGTTCATAATAGGAAGGTGGTTCTTCTTGGTAAGGTTGTGGAGATTGTGTGTATTGAGGTGGTTCTTGGGAGTAATCTTGATAGGGTTGTGGTGGTTCTAAGGGTTCTTGCTCATAATGGTCATAAAAATATGGAATGGACAGTTGGTTGTATGATGGGTATGGGTCATAGGAAGGTGCTTGGTATGGAAAGGCTTGTGAGAATGGTTGAGGTTCATGTTGAGGATGAGATTCGTAGGCATATGATGGTGATTGTTGAGTGTCACAAAAAGCGTCATCATAGCCGTTAAATTGACATGCATTAGGATGGGAATTATACCTATAGGTATCTGGAGGTTGTTGCCAATAGGAGTGATCAATTTCTTGAGGCTCCCCCCATCTTTGATGGTTCCATCCATGGTACATGTTGCCATTAAAGTCCACATTTCCTACAACACAATTAGAACCAAACTCATAGCCGAAGTGAGAATTCATAGTGAAAGAACAAAATAAAACTAACAAAAATTAAGAAACAAACAAAAGACAAACCTATTCACAATATTCACATATGTACAATAACCAATAACACAACACCATTGCAAATCCCCGGCAACGGCGCCATTTTGATGATTGGATTTTTGACGGTTTAGAATTTCACTAATGAAATCTCGTTGTAAAGTATAGTTTCTAAACCAAACAATAATCCTTTCATACAAATATTTGTTTGTCACAAGTACAAACCCCTAAAATCTATAAACCAAAGTATTTAAACCTCGGGTTGTTCTCCCTAGGAATTACAATAAAGTGCCTTGTTATTGGTTAGAAATGTGTTTTGGGGTTTTGGATAAGAAGCGAGAAAGTAAATGGTAATGAAAGTAAACTAACAACTATAAAAGACTCTTGGCAAGGTATGAAAATTAGAAGTTCTATCCTAGTTATCCTCCTCAATTGTGATGATAATTGTCCATTGCTACCACTTAGTCAACCCTTACTAAAGAAAGGAAAGTCAAGTGGATGAATTGACTTGAGCCACAAGTCCTAGCCAACTCCCAAGGAAAGACTAGCTTTAGTGCACTCCAAACCAATTAGCAATCTCTCCAATTACCAATCAACAAAGGAATTAGATAACTCAAGTGTCACTAATTACTCTACCTAGGCCAAGAGGAACAAAATCTACACTATATCTAGAAGAGGCATTTCAACAAACACATAAAAGGCAATAAAAGTAAACAACATAAATTGCAAGAATTAAAGAGAGATCTAACTACAAAGGCAAGAGATCAACAATAGAAAAGCAAAGAAGAACAATTATTATGAATTACCTCTTATTGAATTGAAAGAAAATGGAAGGAACAATAGTAGATCTACAACAAAGCATAAGAACAACATAAAGGAAATTACAACAAAGGAATGGAAGGAGATGAATGTAACAACAAAGAATTGAAAGGTAGAAGTAGAAGAAAGCAAGGATTAAAACCTAGATCTAAGAACTAATCCTAGTCCTAATCCTAATTCTAGAGAGAAGTGAGAGCTTCTCTCTCTAAAACTAATCCTAATTATGCCCTATGCTAGATTGATTGATTTGCTAATGCCTTCCCCTTAATCCTTCATCCTTTTATTCCTCTCTCTTAGCAATTGGCGCCAAAAATGGGTTCAGAACCCTCTCAAATTGCCAGGCACATGTTGCATTTAATGAAGTCATGTGCCACCATCGGCGCGTGCACGTACGGTACGCGTGCGCGTCCCTGGTCGATTCTGCAATGTGCGCGCGAGCGCCTTGTGCGCGTGCGCCTGCATGGCCTAGATCAATTCTTTGGCTTTTTGTGCTTCTCTCCATTTGCATGCTTTCTTCCTTGCTTCTTTAATCCATGCCTAGCCTATTTCAATCCTGGAATTACTAGCAAACACATCAAGGCATCTTATGGAATCAAGGAGAAATTAGAATTCATCAAAATAAGGCTTAAAAAGCATGTTTTTACATTTAAGCGCAAATATGGAAGAGATAACAAAACCATGCTAATTCATAGACTAAATGTGACAAAAGGTTATCAAAACACTCTAAATTCAATACAAAATAAACCGTCAAATTGGGGTTTGTCAGGGACACAAATACATAAAACCTATTCTCCAACATTCTCCCATTAGAGGAGTCATCACAGTTTGTATTATTTAATGGAGATAAAAGTATCTAAGAAAAACATATAAACCAAAACATAGCCCCGAGAACAAAGGATCTTCGCAAATCTAGAAGTCTCCAGCATGCCTCAACGGGAAACCTCACGTCCTGCATCTGAAAACCACAAAATCCGCATGGGTGAGAACCAGAGGTCCCCAGCATGGTAACAGCTTCCACATATATAATACATAATAATAGAGGAAAGCCGAAGGCAATCCTAGAACTTCCTCCAGATAATTCAAAGCTTATAAACAGGCTAAACCATAAAGGGCATCTGACTAAAGATTCTTCAGTCTAACTAATACTTCCCTTTCCAATTCCTTCAGACCTCCCAACCACCAGCAGGAGTATAATGTAGCAAACACAGTTATATCAAGCGAGAAATATACAATTAGGAACAAGTAAGGCATTTAGACAATTAGCAAGTAATATGCAGTCAAATAGGCAATCTCAAACAATTCATATAGTATGTGGTGCACGAATTTGCAATCCGTACAACTAACCAGCAAGTGCACTGGGTCGTCCAAGTAATACCTTACGTGAGTAAGGGTCGATCCCACGGAGATTATTGGTTTGAAGCAAGCTATGTTTATTTTATTATTCTTAGTTAGGATATCAATAAAAATTATCAGTTGGGATTATTAGAAAAAATAAAAGAGTGTGAAATAATTACTTGTTATGTAGTAATGGAGAATATGTTGGAGTTTTGGAGATGCTTTGTCTGATTTATTCCTGTAATGTAATATTCCATCCATGGAAAAGTGCAAAGTTCCCTCCATGGCAAGCTGTATGTAGGGTGTCACCGTTGTCAATGGCTACTTCCCATCCTCTCAGTGAAAATGGTCCAAATGCTCTGTCACAGCATGGCTAATCATCTATCGGTCCTCAATCAGGTTGGAATAGAATCTAATGATTCTTTTGCATCTGTCACTAACGCCCAGCCTTCAGGAGTTTGAAGCTCATCACAGTCATTCAATCCCAGAATCCTACTCGGAATACCACGGACAAGGTTTAGACTTTCCGGATTCTCATGAATGCCTCCATCAATCTAGCTTATACCACGAAGATTCTGATTAAAGAATCTTAGAGAAGCTCATTCAATCTGATGTAGAATGGAGGTGGTTGTCAGACACACATTCATGGATTGAGGAAGGTGATGAGTGTCACGGATCATCACCTTCTTCATAATTAAGCGCGAATGAACATCTTAGATAGGAACACACACGTTTGAATGGAGAAATAGAAACAATTGCATTAATTCATCGAGACGCTGCAGAGCTCCTCACCCCCAACAATGGAGTTTAGAGACTCATGCCGTCAAAGTGTATAAAATTCAGATCTGAAAATGTCATGAGGTACAAAGTAAATCTCTAAAAGTTGTTTAAATAGTAAACTAGTAACATAGGTTTACAGAAAATGAGTAAACTATGATAGATGATGCAGAAATCCACTTCTGGGGCCCACTTGGTGTGTGCTGGGGCTGAGATTTAAGCTTCTCACGTGCCTGGGGCTGTTTTGGGCATTCAACGCCAGGTTGTAACCTGTTTCTGGCGTTAAACTCCAACTTGTAACCTGTTTCTGGCGCTGGACGCCAGACAGCAGCATGATACTGGCGTTGAACGCCAGTTTACATCATCTATCTTCGCGCAAAGTATGGACTATTATATATTGTGGAAAGCCCTGGATGTCTACTTTCCAACGCCGTTGAGAGCGCGCCAATTGGACTCCTGTAGCTCCAGAAATTCCATTTCGAGTGCAGGGAGGTCAGGATCCAACAGCATCAGCAGTCCTTTTTCAGCCTAACTCAGATTTTTGCTCAGCTTCCTCAATTTCAGCCAGAAAATACCTGAAATCACAGAAAAACACACAAACTCATAGTAAAGTCCAGAAATATGATTTTTTCCTAAAAACTAATTATATTCTACTAAAAACCAATTAAAACATACTAAAATCTACATGAATTTACCCCCAAAAAGCGTATAAAATATCCGCTCATCACAACACCAAACTTAAACTGTTGCTTGTCCTCAAGCAACTAGATAAATAAAATAGGATGAAAAGAAATTAAGAAGTAATAATATCTAAGAGTTTTAAATGGAGCTCAGATTCTTATTAGATGAGCGGGGTTTGTAGCTTTTTGTTTCTGAACAGTTTTGGCATCTCCCTTTATCCTTTGAAATTCAGAATGATTGGCATCCATAGGAACTCAGAATTCAGATAGTATTATTGATTCTCCTAGTGTAGTATGTTGATTCTTGAACACAGTTACCTTATGAGTCTTGGCCGTGGCCCTAAGCACTTTGTTTTCCAGTATTACCACCGGATACATAAATGCCACAGACACATGACTGGGTGAACCTTTTTAGATCGTGACTTAGCTTTGCTAGAGTCCCCAGTTAGAGGTGTCCAGAGCTCTTAAGCACACTCTTTTGCTTTGGATCACGACTTTAGCCACTCAGTCTCAAGCTTTTCACTTGGACCTGCATGCCACAAGCACATGGTTAGGGACAACTTGATTTAGCCGCTTAGGCCTGGAACTACTTCCTTAGGCCCTCCTATCCATTGATGCTCAAAGCCTTGGATCCTTTTCTTAATCCAATGATTTCTTGTAAATATTTTTTTTTTTGCTTCAAGAATCAAATTCATGATTTTTTAGATCATCAATAGTATTTTTCGTGTTCCTCATTCTTTCAGGAGCCAATATTCATAAAATTCAAGATAAAAAATATGCACTGTTCAAGCATTCATTCAGAGAACAAAAAGTATTGCCACCACATATAGTTAATTATAATTTTTGTTATTAAGAACTCGAAAAATAAATTACTTCTTTATTCTAATTATCTACTATTTTATTGATGTCTGATGATGATGAGAAAAATAAATTATAACTTAATTGGGAATAAAACCAGAATAGATATACTAATTACTACTACTACTACTACTACCACTATATATATCTCCTAAGGTAAATTTCTATAATAACATTATCACAGAGTTAAAGATAATTTTAGAACTCAACAACCTATGTTCTGAGAAGTAGATGTTCCTCTGATCTGTGGGTGCTTGGTCCTTCAAGGATTAATTTCTGGCGCTTCAGCTCCCTTAAATCACGCCCTTGCTCTTCTTGTTCCTTAAGCAGTTTGCAAAGCATGCTACTTTGATTGTTCTGTTCTTCCTTTATTTGGTTCATAGCTTCTTGCAATTCGGAAATAGATGCCTCAAGATGTTCCCAATATTCGAATTGAGGGAGTTCTGGGAGGACTTCCTGTGCTCTCCTCTTGATTGGATCATCCTGCAGCTGTTGTCTGTCCATTGATATTCTAGTGATTGGCCTCTCAACTGAGATATACTCTGTTATTCCCATCTTCACTCTGGCATCTTTGCAGAGCATAGAAATTAAGCTTGGATAGGCCAATCTGGCATCCTTGGAATTCCTGTTTGCTATTTTGTATAATTCACACGAGATCAGTTGATGGACTTCTACTTCTTTTCCCAACATGATGCAGTGAATCATCACTGCTCTTTTAATAGTAACTTCAGAACAGTTGCTGGTGGGCAATATAGAACGCCCAATGAAATCCAGCCAGCCTCTGGCTACTGGTTTGAGATCTTCTCTTTTGAGTTGATTTGGGATGCCAGTTGTGCTGGTGGTCCACCTGGCTTCAGGGATGCATATATCCTCTAGAATCTTGTCCAAGCCTTTATTTACCCTCATCATTCTCCTATTAAAGGAGTCTGGGTCATCTTTCAGTTGAGGAAGCTTAAAGATCTCCCTGATTTTGTCAGGATGGGTATGAACAATCTTTCCTCTGACTAAGGTCCGATGGTCATAGAGGGCAGCTCCAATTATTCTTTGCCTGTCTGTCTGCCATAGATTAGTATAGAACTCCTGTACCATGTTCCTTCCCACTTTCGTTTCAGGATTAGCTAGGATTTCCCAGTTCCTGTTTCGAATTTGTTCTTAGATCTCCGGATATTCATCTTCTTTCAGATCGAACTTGACTTCTGGGATCACTGATCTTAGACTCATTATTTTGTAGTAATGGTCTGAATGTTCTTTAGTTAAGAACTTCCCTTGATTCCAAAGTGGCTTTGGAGTATTCTCTTTCTTGCCTCTTAGGTTGGGTTATTTCCCTTTAGGGGCCATGATCAAAGTGGGTATGTTTTTGTGATCACGGATAAGCACACCAAACTTAGAGGTTTGCTTGTCCTCAAGCAAAAGAAAAGAGAGAAGAGGAATAGGAGGAGAGCAAGTGTGGAATGGTGGATGAGGAGAGGGGTGCCGAAAGTGGATATAAAGGGAGGGGGTGGGTTTTCGAAAGTAAGAAAGAGATATAAGATAAAAGATATGATTTATAAAAGATAAATATGACAAGAAAAGGATATAATTTAAAAAGATATGAATGATATTTAAAAATAAATTTGAAGTTTATAATTTGAAAAAGATTTTAAAAGATAATTAAGTTTGAAAAGAAATTTGAAAAAGAGTTGGATTGGATTGGAAATCATTTGTCTTTATGGATGAAGATGCATGTAAAATCTTTGAAAAAGGGATTTCAGAAATTAGGGATTTTAGAAATTAGGATTAAAATTTTTGGAATTGAAGGATGATATTTGGAAACATGTTTATGCAAGAAATCATGAATTGAAACATAAAAATTAGAAAATTTTTGAAGAAAAAAGAATTTTACCTCCTCCCCACCATCCTGGCGTTAAACGCCCAACTGCTGCATGTTTTGGGCGTTTAACGCCCAATTGTTGCTTCTCCTGGGTGTTTAATGCCCAGCTGTTGCTTCTTTCTGGCGTTGAATGCCAGGAAGTCTTTTGTCATTGGGCGTTCTTCTAAACGCCCAGGACGCTATCAATCTGGCGTTAAACGCCCAGAAGGTGCTTCTTTCTGGCGTTCAACGCCCAGAAGATGCTCCTTTCTGGCGTTTAACGCCCAGATGGCTGCCCTTACTGGCGTTGAACGCCCAGTGGGTGCTTCTTTTGGGCGTTCAACGCCCAAAATGTTTCTTACTGGCTTTTTCACGCCAGTGAGCTTCCAAATTTCTCTGTAACTCTGTGAATTCAATCAATTGCTATTTCACCTTTTGAAGATACTCTGACATATACCTGTAAAAATCAATTAATTAGAAAAAACGAATAAAATTAAATTTTGTGAATGGCTGGGTTGCCTCCCAGCAAGCGCTTCTTTAATGTCGTTAGCTGGACTATTACTAAGCTTTAATTAAGTCTTAGTTTTGAGCATTCTTGCTCAAAATTGCCTTCAAGATAATGTTTAACTCTCTGTCCATTAACAATGAACTTTTTGTTAGAGTCATTATCCTGAAGCTCTACGTATCCATATGGTGATACACTTGTAATTACATATGGACCTCTCCACCGGGATTTTAATTTCCCGGGGAATAATTTGAGCCTGGAATTAAATAGCAGAACTTTCTGCCCCGGCTCAAAGACTCTGGATGACAATTTCTTATCATGCCATCTTTTTGCTTTCTCTTTGTAAATTTTTGCATTCTCGAAAATATTGAGTCTAAATTCCTCTAGCTCATTTAACTGAAGCAATCGTTTTTCTCCAGCTAACTTGGCATCAAGGTTCAGGAATCTGGTTGCCCAGTAGGTCTTATGTTCCAGTTCCACTGGCAAGTGACATGCCTTTCCGTACACAAGCTGGTATGGAGAGGTCCCTATAGGGGTCTTGAATGCTGTTCTGTATGCCCACAGAGCATCATCTAAGCTTCTTGCCCAATCCTTTCTACGATTAATTACAGTCCGTTCCAGGATTCTTTTAAGTTCTCTGTTAGAGACTTCAGCTTGCCCATTTGTCTGTGGATGATATGGAGTGGCTACCCTATGGCTAACTCCATAACGAACCAAAGCAGAGTAAAGCTGTTTATTGCAGAAATGAGTGCCCCCATCACTAATTAATAGTCTAGGGGTACCAAATCTGCTGAAGATGTGTTTCTGGAGGAATTTTAACACTGGTTTAGTGTCATTAGTGGGTGTTGCAATAGCCTCCACCCATTTGGATACATAATCCACTGCCACCAGAATATAAGTGTTTGAGTATGATGGTGGGAAAGGTCCCATGAAGTCAATACCCCATACATCAAACAACTCAATCTCCAAGATCCCTTGTTGAGGCATGGCATAACTGTGAGGCAGATTGCCAGATCTTTGGCAACTATCACAATTAAGTACAAACACTCGGGAATCTTTATAGAGAGTAGGCCAGTAGAAGCCACATTGGAGGACTCTTGTGGCAGTTCGCTCACTTCCAAAATGTCCTCCATACTGTGATCCATGGCAGTGCCATAGGATCTTCTGCGCTTCTTCCTTAGGCACACATCTACGGATTACTCCGTCTGCACATCTCTTAAAGAGATATGGTTCATCCCAAAGATAGTACTTCGCATCTGTGATCAATTTCTTTGATTGCTGCCTACTGTACTCTTTGGGTATGAACCTTACTGCCTTGTAGTTTGCGATATCTGCAAACCATGGCACTTCCTGGATGGCAAAGAGTTGCTCATCCGGAAAGGTTTCAGAGATCTCAGTAAGAGGGAGGGACTCCCCTTCTACTGGTTCTATTCGGGACAGGTGATCTGCTACCTGATTCTCTATCCCTTTTCTGTCTCTTATTTCTATATCAAACTCTTGCAGAAGCAACACCCATCTTATAAGTCCGGGTTTTGAATCCTGCTTTGTGAGTAGATATTTAAGAGTAGCATGATCAGTGTACACAATCACTTTTGATCCTACTAAATAGGATCTGAATTTGTCAATGGCGTAAACCACTGCAAGTAGCTCTTTTTTTCTGTGGTTGTGTAATTTTTCTGTGCGTCATTTAGAACACGGCTGGCATAGTAAATGACGTGCAGAAGCTTGTCATGCCTTTGTCCCAATACTGCGCCAATGGCATGGTCACTGGCATCACACATTAGTTCAAATGGCAATGTCCAGTTTGGTGCAGAGATGATTGGTGCTGTGACCAATTTAGCTTTCAGAGTCTCAAATGCCTGCAGACACTCCTTATTAAAGACAAATGGCGTGTCAGCAGCTAGCAGGTTGCTCAGAGGTTTGGCAATTTTTGAAAAATTCTTTATGAACCTCCTATAGAATCCTGCATGCCCCAGAAAGCTTCTGATTGCCTTAACATTGGCAGGTGGTGGTAATTTTTCAATTACCTCTACCTTAGCTTGATCCACCTCTATTCCCTTGTTCAAAATTTTCTGCCCAAGGACAATTCCTTCAGTTACCATAAAGTGACATTTTTCCTAGTTTAAAACCAGGTTAGTCTCTTGGCATCTTTTCAGAACAAGTTCTAAATGGTTAAGGCAGGAGCTGAATGAGTCTCCAAATACTAAAAAGTCATCCATGAAGACTTCCAGAAACTTCTCTACCATATCAGAAAAGATAGAGAGCATGCACCTTTGAAAGGTTGTAGGTGCATTGCACAAGCCAAATGGCATCCTTCTGTATGCAAATACTCCAGATGGACATGTGAATGCCGTTTTCTCTTGATCCTGGGGATCTACTACAATTTGATTATAACCTGAATATCCATCCAGGAAGCAGTAGTATTCATGACCTGCTAGTCTTTCTAGCATCTGGTCTATGAATGGTAAAGGAAAATGATCCTTTCTGGTGGTTGTATTGAGCCTTCTATAATCAATACACATACGCCACCCTGTAACTGTTCTTGTAGGAACCAGTTCATTTTTTTCATTGTGAACCACTGTCATGCCACCTTTCTTAGGGACAACTTGGACAGGGCTCACCCAGGGGCTGTCAGAAATAGGATAAATAATCCCAGCCTCTAGTAATTTAGTGACCTCCTTCTGCACCACTTCCTTCATGGTTGGATTCAGCCGCCTTTGTGGTTGAACCACTGGCTTGGCGTCACCCTCCAATAGGATCTTGTGCATGCATCTGGCTGGGCTAATGCCCTTAAGATCACTGATGGACCACCCAAGAGCTGTCTTGTGTGCCCTTAGCACTTGAATTAGTGCTTCCTCTTCCTGTGGCTCTAGGGTAGAGCTTATGATTACAGGAAAGGTATCACCTTCTCCCAGAAATGCATATTTCAGGGATGGTGGTAATGGTTTGAGCTCGGGTTTGGGAGGTTTCTCCTCTTCCTGAGGGATTTTCAGAGGTTCTATTATTCTCTCTGATTCCTCCAAATCAAGCTGAACATCTTTAAAGATGTCCTCTAGCTCTGATTCGAGACTCTCAGCCATATTGACCTCTCTTACCAGAGAGTCAATGATATCAACACTCATGCAGTCATTTGGGGTGTCTGGATGTTGCATGGCTTTGACAACATTCAACTTGAACTCCTCCTCATTGACTCTCAGGGTCACTTCCCCTTTTTGGACGTCAATGAGGGTTCGGCCAGTTGCTAGGAAAGGTCTTCCTAGAATGAGAGTTGCACTCTTGTGCTCCTCCATTTCCAGCACCACAAAGTCAGTGGGAGATGAACGGATTTTTGACGGTTTAGAATTTCACAAATGAAATCTCGTTGAAGTATAGTCTCTAAACCAAACAATAATCCTCTCATACAAAAATTTGTTTGTCACAAGTACAAACCCCTAAAATCTATAAACCGAAGTATTTAAACCTCGGGTCGTTCTCCCTAGGATTTACAATAAAGTGTCTTGTTATTGGTTGTGAGTTATATTTGGGGTTTTTAAGATTTTAGACAAGAAATATAAATGGCAAAGAAAATAAACTAACAACTAGCAAAGCTCTTGGCAAGATATGAGAACTAGAAGTCCTATCCTAGTTATCCTCCTCAATTGTGATGGCAAATTGTCCATTGCTCCCACTTAGTCAACCTCTAACCATGGAGGAAAGTCAAGTGGATGAATCAATTTGATTCCTCAAGTCCTAATCAACTCCTAAAGGAAAGACTAGCTTTAGAGGCATTCAAATCAATTAGCAACTTCTAATTATCAATCAACAAAGGAATTAGATAACTCAAGAGTCACTAATTACTCTACCTAGGCCAAGAGGAACAAAACCTGCACTAAAACCCAACCAAGCATTTCATCAAACACTTGGAAGGTACAAAAGAAAAGCAAAGCAATTTGACAACAAGAAGAGAATCTAACAACAATTATTGAAAGAAGTTAACAACAACAATCAAAAGAAACACAATTATTATGAATTACCTTGAATTGAATTGAAAGAAAGTAGAAGGAACAATACTAGATCTACAACAAAATATAAGAACAACATAAAAGAAATTACACCAAAAGAGTAGGAGACTACAAGGAATTGAGAAGATAGAAGTAGAAGAAGATGAATCTAAATCTAGATCTAAGAACTAAACCTAATCCTAATCCTAATTCTAGAGAGAAGTGAGAGCTTCTCTCTCTAGAAACTAGTTCTAAAACTAAACTATGACTAATGGTAACTAACATGTGTTTCCCTCTTCACTCCTTGGGTTAAATAGCATTAGAAATGAGTTGGATTGGGCCCACAAGGCTTCTAAAATCGCTGGCCACGTTTTGCTTCAAGTGGACTAGGTGGCAGCAACGGCGCGTGCGCGTACTATGCGCGTGCGCGCCACCACACTTGTAGCAACTATGGCAAATCTTATATCGTTTCGAAGCCCCAGATGTTAGCTTTCTAACCCAACTGGAACCGCATCATTTGAACCTCTGTAGCTCAAGTTATGGTCGTTTAAGTGCGAAGAGGTCGGCTTGACAGCTTTCCGGTTCTTTCATTTCTTCATGAGTTCTCCAACTTTTCATGCTTCTTTCTTCATTCCCTTGATCCAATCTTTGCCTCCTAAACCTTAAATCACTTAACAAACATATCAAGGCATCTAATGGAATCAAGGTGAATTAAATTTATTCATTTTAAGACCTAAAAAGCATGTTTTCACTCTTAAGCACAATTAAAGGAGAAGTTATAAAACCATGCTATTTCATTGAATAAATGTGGGTAAAAGGTTATAAAATCCCCAAAAATCAATACAAGATAAACCGTCAAAATGGAATTTGTCAACCTCCCCACACTTAAACCAAGCATGTCCTCATGCTTAAACCAAGAGAAAGCAAAGGGATCAACATTTATTCAATGTAAATAAACTATATGCAACCTAAACTATATGCAACTATCTACATGAATGCAATTGCTTGGTCAAAATAAATTAATTCCCAAGAAGCATATATAAGCACAAGGGCAAAAGGTATTAACAACCATGCCAAACCACAATTGAATTGAGCTATTAAATATTTTTACAAACTTGCATGAAAGGAGATGATCATTGGTGGAAACATGTAATTGAGCATCAAACCCTCACCGGTAGTGTTTGCACTCTATTCGCTCAAGTGTTTAGGGTCGATTCTCTCAATTCTCTCCTAATCATGCTTTCTAAGATTTGTTTTTCTTCTAACAATCAACAAATATTTCATGCATGCATACATATATCATGAGGTCTTTTCATAGGTTGTAATGGGGCTAGGGTCAAGGTAGGATGCATATTTGGTTAAGTGAGCTTGGAATTTGAATCTTTGATAAGCTTAAACTTCCCACCTAGCCTATGACATCCTATACAATTAAGTTCTAATCTAACTACCCATTCCTCACTTTTTCACATACTCATGTATTCCTTTTTATTTCACAACACATATGCATTGAGTTTATTGGACTACACTTTGCTTTGGGGTATTTTGTCCCCTTTTTATTTCTTTCTTTTTCTTCTTTTTCTTTCTTTTTCTATTTTTTTCTTTTTTTCTTTTTCATATTATTTTTCTTTTCTTTTTCTTTTGTTTTTCTCATTTTTTTTTCTTTCTATATACAAGAATCTCAATGCATAAGGTTTTATATTTGATCAATACATGAGTATGTACCCAATTTCCAATATTTTCAATAATAATACAAAACTACCCTTTTATTCACCCAATGTCCCAAGGTTCCCATACTTGAATGATACTCACACACACTAGCCTAAGCTAATCAAAGATCCAAATTAAGGACATTTATTGTTTTGCGCTTTAAGGCTTGTAATGTGCTAAATTAAGAACAAAGTGGGTTAATCATAGGCTCAAATTTGGCTAACAAAGGAAGATAAAAGGTAAAGCCATTTGGGTAAGTGAGCTAATGAAATGATGGCCTCAATCATATAAATGCATGTATACACAAAATAATGGACATAAAGAATCAAACAAATCAAAGATTACATTCATAAAAAGAGAATAATACACACAAGAAGGAAAATAAGTGGTTATAGGATGTAACCACACCATTAGGCTCAAATCTCACTTGCTTGTGTTCTTAGCTCAAAAATTCATGTTCCACAAGATATATAATTCAAGCAAGTTTAATGAAAAGTTTTCACTCAAATCAATTGAGGTGCCCTATAGATAGAAATCTTGAAAATTTTCATTATTTTGACTAAGCTTATTTTGTATACATATGCAAAAATTAAGAGAATGCAAGTAAAAATCCTAAAATCCTAGAATGAAATGCAAAAGTGTTGGAATTAGAAACTTGTCACCCAAAATCACCGAACGGTCGGACGACCTCCCCACACTTAAAAGTTTGCACCGTCCTCGGTGCACTCAAAGAAGAGCAAGGTGGACGGGTTGCAACAATTGATGAGCTCCTTCAAAAGGTTGTGCGGGTGACTTGTTTGTTGCCCCATTTAACAGCTTTTCCTTCCTCCCTCCTTGGTGGCCAACCTAAAAGGAAAGAAAAGGAGAGAAAATTAAGCCTATAACAAAGATATCAAGGCAATTAGAACATAGGCAGGGGCTAATGCCAACTAAGAGTATGATTCCCTACTACATGTTAGCTAAGCATGTGAGTGAGAAAACAATGTGAGCTAAGGCATATCATTAAGCTCGATGCAAGAGTAAAGTTAAAGCATGAAGAGTGTATTGAGCATCAAGTTCAAATGAGAAGAAGTGGGTCATGAAGGACAATATGAGGTCATATCAATGCACAAGGACACAAGAGTCATACAAGATGAAGCATTGATTTAAAAGTTTCATCACCCAACAATATCAAACAAGTCAAGAAGCACCAGAATAATGTAAGAAAGTCTCAACAATTGAGTAGGAAGATGCAACACCATTATTAAAATGACTTTAAAAAAAAACAAAAACATGCTACAAAAACTAAATGAAAATGGGAAGAGTAGAAGTATGCGAATGTGATAAGCAAAAGAAAATGGAAGGGGAGAAAAAAAACTCCTTTTTTTTTTTACCGACGCGTGCGCGTCATGCATGTTTACGCGTCGATGGGTATATTGGTCGAAGGATGCGTACGTGCCAGGTGCGCGCACGCGTGCATCGAGTTAGGCTGGAGGCATCGTGTCGGCCCAAGTCTGGCACAACTCTCGGGTAAAGGTACCGGGGGTGCAGATTGTGCAATCGACGCGCGCGCGCACAGTGTGCGTGCGCGTGCATGCTAATTTAAGATCATGTGCGCGTACGCGCCAGGTGCGCTCACGCGTGCATAGACTTGTGCCTTAGGCCCAATGTTCGCACAGTGCAAGTCTAACTCTCGGGTTTTTGGCTGGAGGTGAAATTTTGCATCCACGCGTACGCGTACATTGTGCGTCCGCGTGGATGGTCGAAAAAGCTCAGGTGCGCGTACGCGTTAGGTGTGCGCACGCGTGGATGGTGTTCAGTTTTTCAAAAAAATTTTTTTTAAAGTTCTTGCACCAATCCAAGCCTTTCAATCCTCCAAACAGCTACCAAAACACCCTAAAACCTTATTTATCATATTATACTTCTAACTAAACTCAATAAAACAATAAAAACAAGAAATTAAACTAATTCTACCAATATTTACAAAAGATAAAAATGAAAATGAGAATCTACCTACAATGGCAACTCAATTCACTTATTAACAAAACTAAAAGAGTATGGAAAGAGTTTACCATGGTGGGGTGTCTCCCACCTAGCACTTTTAGTTTAAGTCCTTAAGTTGGACTTATGGGGAGCTCTTCTCAAGGTGGCTTGTGCTTGTACTCATCTTGGAACTTCCACCAATGCTTGAATCTCCAATAAGCTCCATTCTTCAATTTCAATATCTTCAAGTTTTGATGGAGTTCTCCACAAACCATGAGCTCCCAAATTTGATTTTCATTGTGCGATCCGGGATCCCATACTTTGTTTTGACACCCGTCCTTAGATTGATCGTCATTATTCCATCCGGGTGGTATGGCCTTGGAATTCTCAAAGAAACCTCCAAACAACTTCCTAGACCTATGCCATTTGGTTTCACACCAACCATTGCTCTTGAATTTTGAGCTTACAACCGTCATGAGCTTAGAATGATGTTTCCAACCACTACACAACTCTCTTATACTTTTGACTCCACAAAGAGCTCTAAGTTGACCATCATTTTCAATTAAACCATATTCAAGTGAGAAATTAAAGCTTAGGGATAAGAATTTTACCCACTTGAATTTTGTTTTGGATGGTGACTTGGGAAGGGAGACCTCCCCACACTTAGACAATGCAAGGTCTACTTCTTTAGGCTCTTCTTTAGTTATTTCCACCTCTTCACAAGCTTCTTCAATTTCAACCTCATCCCCTTTGTTACGTGGCTTGGTGTTGTCTTCAAGAGCTTCATCTTGTTTAATGGGAGGTGATTCAACTTTGGATAGGAATTCATTGATGAATGAGTTCATCTCTTGATCAACCTCTTCATATTCTTCAATTTCAATATATACCATGCCATTTTCGTTATCCTTGGGAGGTTGTGCACACTCTTTTATAGTTTCAACTTCATGTCCAATGGGAGAGGATTCCATTGTAGAGAGGAATTCATCCATGATTGAATCCATCTCTTGATAAGCTTCTCCCAAGTCTTCAACTATGACATGCCTTGGAGGTTGCGCACCCTCCTCAACATCAATATCAAGCTTCTTGGGAAAGTGCTCCATGATGCTACATTCCCATGGACTTTCAACATATCCTAAATCTTCAACCACTTCTTCCCTTTCTTCAATGATCATAGGCTCCTCCAATTGTTCCAACACAAAATTCGACTCCTCCTTCTCCCCCGGATTTTCCAATTTCTCCTTCATGCTTTGCTCTTCTTTTGACTTTTCACATGTGGTCACGGAAGTACCTTGAGTATTCAAACATTGGCGGGCTAAAGTGTGCACCACCTTGGTCAAATTGGTCACAAACTCGAGTGTATCCCGCTTCATGGCTTCTTGTCCTTGAAGTAACAAAGTGAGAGAATCGTCTATTGGGGCTTGGGGTGAATAGGAAGGTTCATTATTTTGGAGAGAGGGTTCATAATAGGAAGGTGGTTCTTCTTGGTAAGGTTGTAGAGATTGTGTGTATTGAGGTGGTTCTTGGGAGTAATCTTGATAGGGTTGTGGTGGTTCTAAGGGTTCTTGCTCATAATGGTCATAAGAGTATGGTATGGGGGTTTGGTCATATGATGGATATGGATCATAGGGCGGTGTTTGGTAATGAAAGGCTTGTGAGAATGATTGAGGTTCATGTTGAGGATGAGATTCATAGGCATATGATGGTGGTTGTTGAGTGTCACAAAAAGATTCATCATAGCCGTTAAATTGGCATGCATTAGGATGGAAATTATACCTATAAGTATCCGGAGGTTGTTGCCAATAGGAGTGATCAATTCCTTGAGGCTCCTCCCATCTTTGTTGGTTCCATCCATAATGAGTGTCATTATTGAAGTGCACATTTCCTACAACATAATTAGAACCAAACTCATAGCCAAAATGAGAATTCATAGTGGAAAAACAAATTAAAACTAACAAAATCAAGTAAACAAGCAAAAGACAAGCTATTTACAATATTCACATATGTACAATAACCAATAACATAACACCATTGCAAATCCCCGGCAACGGCGCCATTTTGATGAACGGATTTTTGACGGTTTAGAATTTCACAAATGAAATCTCGTTGAAGTATAGTCTCTAAACCAAACAATAATCCTCTCATACAAAAATTTGTTTGTCACAAGTACAAACCCCTAAAATCTATAAACCGAAGTATTTAAACCTCGGGTCGTTCTCCCTAGGATTTACAATAAAGTGTCTTGTTATTGGTTGTGAGTTATATTTGGGGTTTTTAAGATTTTAGACAAGAAATATAAATGGCAAAGAAAATAAACTAACAACTAGCAAAGCTCTTGGCAAGATATGAGAACTAGAAGTCCTATCCTAGTTATCCTCCTCAATTGTGATGGCAAATTGTCCATTGCTCCCACTTAGTCAACCTCTAACCATGGAGGAAAGTCAAGTGGATGAATCAATTTGATTCCTCAAGTCCTAATCAACTCCTAAAGGAAAGACTAGCTTTAGAGGCATTCAAATCAATTAGCAACTTCTAATTATCAATCAACAAAGGAATTAGATAACTCAAGAGTCACTAATTACTCTACCTAGGCCAAGAGGAACAAAACCTGCACTAAAACCCAACCAAGCATTTCATCAAACACTTGGAAGGTACAAAAGAAAAGCAAAGCAATTTGACAACAAGAAGAGAATCTAACAACAATTATTGAAAGAAGTTAACAACAACAATCAAAAGAAACACAATTATTATGAATTACCTTGAATTGAATTGAAAGAAAGTAGAAGGAACAATACTAGATCTACAACAAAATATAAGAACAACATAAAAGAAATTACACCAAAAGAGTAGGAGACTACAAGGAATTGAGAAGATAGAAGTAGAAGAAGATGAATCTAAATCTAGATCTAAGAACTAAACCTAATCCTAATCCTAATTCTAGAGAGAAGTGAGAGCTTCTCTCTCTAGAAACTAGTTCTAAAACTAAACTATGACTAATGGTAACTAACATGTGTTTCCCTCTTCACTCCTTGGGTTAAATAGCATCAAAAATGAGTTGGATTGGGCCCACAAGGCTTCTAAAATCGCTGGCCACGTTTTGCTTCAAGTGGACTAGGTGGCAGCAACGGCGCGTGCGCGTACTATGCGCGTGCGCGCCACCAAACTTATAGCAACTATGGCAAATCTTATATCGTTTTGAATCCCCGGATGTTAGCTTTCTAACCCAACTGGAACCGCATCATTTGGACCTCTGTAGCTCAAGTTATGGTCGTTTAAGTGCAAAGAGGTCGGCTTGACAGCTTTCCAGTTCTTTCATTTCTTCATGAGTTCTCCAACTTTTCATGCTTCTTTCTTCATTCCCTTGATCCAATCTTTGCCTCCTAAACCTTAAATCACTTAACAAACATATCAAGGCATCTAATGGAATCAAGGTGAATTAAATTTATTCATTTTAAGACCTAAAAAGCATGTTTTCACTCTTAAGCACAATTAAAGGAGAAGTTATAAAACCATGCTATTTCATTGAATAAATGTGGGTAAAAGGTTATAAAATCCCCAAAAATCAATACAAGATAAACCGTCAAAATGGGGTTTGTCAATGGGAAAGGCAAATGGCCCAACCTTGACAATCATGTCTTCAATCACGCCTGATGGGTATTTAATTGAGCCATCAGCAAGTTGAAGACATATCTGGGTTGGTTTGACTTCTTCAATCAAACCAAGCTTTGTGATAATAGATGCAGGTATTAGGTTGATACTTGCCCCAAGATCACATAGAGCTTGCTTGGTACAATTACCCTCTAATGTGCATGGTATCATAAAGCTCCCGGGATCTTTAAGCTTCTCAGGTAAGCTTTTCAGAATGACTGCACTGCATTCTTCAGTGAGGTAAACTTTTTCAGTTTCCCTCCAATCCTTCTTATGACTTAAGATCTCTTTCATGAACTTAGCATAAGAGGGTATTTGCTCAAGTGCTTCTGCAAACGAAATCTTTATTTCAAGAGTCCTGAGATAGTCTGCAAAACGGGCAAATTGTTTATCATGTTCCGCTTAGCGGAGTTTTTGAGGATAAGGCATTTTGGCTTTGTATTCCTCAACCTTAGTTGCTGCAGGTTTATTGCCTACAGATGTGGATTGGGAAGCCTTTTTAGAAGGGTTGTTATCAGCACTTGTATGTGACTGATCCCCCACTGGCGTTTGAATGCCAGGGGTGGGAGCTGGAGTGGCATTAGACGCCAACTCCTTATCTGTTACTGGCGTCTGAACGCCAGAACTGTGCTCCCTTTGGGCGTTCAACGCCGGATTCATGCTTGTTTATGGCGTTGAACGCCAGGAATGAGCATGGTCTGGGCGTTCAGCGCCAGCATTATTCCTCTCTGGGCTCTGATTGTCCTCAGAGGGATTTTGAGTGGCCATTTGTTCATTTCTTGGCTTCCTGCTGCTTTGAAGTGAGGTATTTAATGTTTTCCCACTTCTTAATTGAACTGCTTGGCATTCTTCTGCTATTTGTTTTGACAGTTGCTTTTCTATTTGCTTTAACTGTACTTCCATATTCTTGTTAGCTATTCTTGTTTCCTGTAGTATTTCCTTGAATTCGGCTAGCTGCTAGGTTAGAAAGTCTAATTGCTGATTGAATTCATTAGCCTGATCCACAGGATTGAGTTCAGCAGTTATTGTTTTAGCTTCTTCTTTCATGGAAGATTCACTGCTTAGGTACATATGTTGATTTCTGGCAACTGTATCAATAAGCTCTTGAGCTTCTTCAATTGTTTTTCTCATATGTATAGATCCACCAGCTGAGTGGTCTAGAGAAATCTGAGCTTTTTCTGTAAGCCCATAGTAGAAGATGTCTAATTGCACCCACTCTGAAAACATTTCAGATGGGCATTTTCTTAGCATCTCTCTGTATCTCTCCCAGGCATCATAAAGGGATTCATTATCTCCTTGTTTGAAGCCTTGGATGCTTAGCCTTAGCTGTGTCATCCGTTTTGGAGGGAAATAGTGATTCAGGAATTTTTCTGACAGCTGTTTCCATGTTTTTATGCTGTTCTTAGGTTGGTTATTTAACCACCTCTTAGCTTGATCTTTTACAGCAAATGGAAATAGTAGTAATCTGTAGACATCCTGATCTATTTCCTTATCATGTACTGTGTCAGCAATTTGCAAAAATTGTGCCAGAAACTCTGTAAGTTCTTCCTGTGGAAGACCGGAATATTGGCAGCTTTGCTGCACCATGATAATGAGCTGAGGATTCAACTCAAAGCTACTAACTCCAATGGAGGGTATACAGATACTACTCCCATATGAAGCAGTAGTGGGGTTAGCATATGACCCCAGAGTCCTCCTGGACTGTTCATTTCCACTTAGTTCCATGATGGAATAAAGGAGATGGTATGTATGTTGATATTATTTATTTTATAAAAATAAAATAAAAATGGAATAAATAAAAACGGAATAAAATAAAAAAAATTGAAAATATTTTGTGAAGATTTTCGAAAAATTTTGAAATTGAAATCTGAAATTTTTATATAAAAATTTCGAAATTATTGTTTAAAATTAGTTAAAAAAGATATTTTTTTTTTGAATTTTGAATTTTATGATGAAAGAGAAAAACACATAAAAGACACAAGACTTAAAATTTTTAGAACTAATGCTCTTTATTTTCGAAAATTTTGGAGGGAAAACACCAAGGAACACCAAACTTAAAAATTTTAAGATCAAAACACAAGAAAGACTCAAGAACACCTTGAAGATTCACAAGAACACCAAGAACAAAAGAAAGAACACCAAACTTAAAATTTTTAGAAAACCAAGGTAAATTTTCGAAAATTAAAGAAAGATCAACAAGAAAGCACCAAACTTAAAGTTTGGCACAAGATTAAATTAAGAAAAATTAATTTTTTTAAAAAAAAAAGATTTTAAAAAGAAGATGCCCAATTGCCAAGAACATAAGCCAACATTATAACCAACTGAGCTAAAAATGTAATGTATTTTAAAGATGTATTATTTTTATGGATAAAAGTATAATTTTTGAAAGTTGATATTTTGAAAAAGCACAAGAAAAACAGGAAAAGACACAAAACAAGAAAAACTCAAGATCAAACAAGAAAAATAAACAAGAACAACTTGAAGATCAATGAAGAACAAAGAACACAAGTTCGAAAATTTAGAAAAAAATATAAAATATGCAATTAACACCAAACTTAGAACAAGACACTAAACTCATGAAAAAAAATTAAAAATTGATAAAGAAAAATAATATTTTTGAAAAATTTTAAAAAGGGATAATAAAAAATGCAATTCTAGTGAAAAAAAAAGATAAATTCTTCCTAATCTAAGCAACAAAATAAACCTTTAGTTGTTCAAACTCGAATAATCCCCGGCAACGGCGCCAAAAACTTGGTGCACGAATTTGCAATCCGTACAACTAACCAGCAAGTGCACTGGGTCGTCCAAGTAATACCTTACGTGAGTAAGGGTCAATCCCACGGAGATTATTGGTTTGAAGCAAGCTATGTTTATTTTATTATTCTTAGTTAGGATATCAATAAAAATTATCAGTTGGGATTATTAGAAAAAAATTAAAGAGTGTGAAATAATTACTTGTTATGTAGTAATGGAGAATATGTTGGAGTTTTGGAGATGCTTTGTCTGATTTATTCCTGTAATGTAATATTCCATCCATGGAAAAGTGCAAAGTTCCCTCCATGGCAAGCTGTATGTAGGGTGTCACCGTTGTCAATGGCTACTTCCCATCCTCTCAGTGAAAATGGTCCAAATGCTCTGTCACAGCACGGCTAATCATCTGTCGGTCCTCAATCAGGTTGGAATAGAATCCAATGATTCTTTTGCGTCTGTCACTAACGCCCAGCCTTCAGGAGTTTGAAGCTCGTCACAGTCATTCAATCCCGGAATCCTACTCGGAATACCACGGACAAGGTTTAGACTTTCCGGATTCTCATGAATGCCGCCATCAATCTAGCTTATACCACGAAGATTCTGATTAAAGAATCTTAGAGAAGCTCATTCAATCTGATGTAGAACGGAGGTGGTTGTCAGACACACGTTCATGGATTGAGGAAGGTGATGAGTGTCATGGATCATCACCTTCTTCATAATTAAGCGCGAATGAACATCTTAGATAGGAACACACACATTTAAATCGAGAAATAGAAACAATTGCATTAATTCATCGAGACGCTGCAGAGCTCCTCACCCCGAACAATGGAGTTTAGAGATTCATGCCGTCAAAGTGTATAAAATTCAGATCTGAAAATGTCATGAGGTACAAAGTAAATCTCTAAAAGTTGTTTAAATAGTAAACTAGTAACCTAGGTTTACAGAAAATGAGTAAACTATGATAGATGATGCAGAAATCCACTTCTGGGGCCCACTTGGTGTGTGCTGGGGCTGAGATTTAAGCTTCTCACGTGCCTGGGGCTGTTTTGGGCATTCAACGCCAGGTTGTAACCTGTTTCTGGCGTTGAACTCCAACTTGTAACCTGTTTTTGGCGCTAGACGCCAGACAGCAGCATGATACTGGCGTTGAAGGCCAGTTTACGTCGTCTATCTTCGTGCAAAGTATGGACTATTATATATTGCTGGAAAGCCCTGGATGTCTAATTTCCAACGCCATTGAGAGCGCGCCAATTGGACTTCTGTAGCTCCAGAAATTCCATTTCGAGTGCAGGGAGGTCAGGATCCAACAGCATCAGCAGTCCTTTTTCAGCCTAACTCAGATTTTTGCTCAGCTTCCTCAATTTCAGCCAGAAAATACCTGAAATCACAGAAAAACACACAAACTCATAGTAAAGTCTAGAAATATGATTTTTGCCTAAAAACTAATTATATTCTACTAAAAACCAATTAAAACATACTAAAATCTACATGAACTTACCCCCAAAAAGCGTATAAAATATCCGCTCATCAGTATGCATATGATGAATGCCTGTCCCTAGTGGCCGATGATATCATCTTGTCAGTTTTAGAGCCAACCCGACAAGTCCTGGTCGCTAACCATTAAACTGTCCCTCTGTCACGCATCCCCAACTCGAGTTATACTCGTTATAAACTTGATCATAATCATGATCTATATCCATCACCCTCACTGGTGAATATTTACGGGGGCGAGCTCATCCGGGTCTTTCACAGTGCCCGGCCACACTTACGACATAGGGTCAACAGAGTATCAAGTCTCAACCTGGAGCATGTGGTGGCTAGCCACTGCTACTACCCAGGGAAACTCGTATCTCAGATAGTGGAAGTGCAAATCACAATTATCAATAATTCAGCATAAGCATGCATGAATTCTCATCCATGGATCAACATCCATATCAGCCATCTGGCTCACGGTTCAGTCCAGAACCAGCCAATATTCATATCATACATAGCCATTCCGGCTCACGGTTAAATCCATAACTAGCCACCCGGCTCACAGTTAAATCCATAACCAGCCGCTTCATTAACAATTACAGCCTTTCGGCCCATGGCATAACAAGCACTTCCACCACCATCCTCCGCATCTCACATAATCATGCTTGATCCTCATTAATCATTCATTTTCCCCTTGCTTCACTCGCAAGTTACCACATTCACAAGCCCTTTTCTAATAGCTAGGCATATCACAATGATTTAAGACATAAATGGTGAGATCGGAGGCTTAGAAGTAGGAGATTTGGCTTTTAAAACTCAAAAATCAACTTTGGGATGAAAACAGGGCCACGCGTATGCGCACTCCACGCGCACGCGTGGATGGCCTCAAAAACTTCATCGACGCGCAAGCGTCATGCATGCTAACGAGTGGATTAAAAATTTGCCAATCGACGCGTATGCGTCAACCACGCGTACGCGTGGGTGTTCTCGTGCCCCAGGCACAACATTAGCACAGTTCTGGCATAACTCTCTGGAAAATGGCTGGGCATTGGGTGCAGCACCATCGGCGCGCCCGCGCATATCACGCGCACGCGTGGATGGCATTTTCTGGAAGAATGGCGCGCACGCGCCAAGTGCGCCCACGCGCAAGGGGTCATTCTGCTAAAAATTTTCTAAGTTAAAAGCTGCAGAATTCACCAATTTAAACCCCAATCTTCCAACGGACATAACTTTCTCATTTTAAATCATTTTTCACCCGTTCTTCGAACGGCATGGACATCCCGGATCCAATTTCATTTCTAAATAGATTTGGCACAAAATAGAGATTCGTAGTCCAAGTTATGTCCCACCAAAGTATGCCCAAAAACTATGTTTTTCATAAAAACCACAAAGTGCCATTTTCAAAACAAGCCATTTCCAACTCTTTTCAAAATCAATCAAACATGCCATTTTCATCCCTTTTCTTTGAAATCAATCAAAATATATCAATTTCAATATCAAGCCTCCTCAACTCACACATTGACACTTTACCACAATTTACAAAATCACTATCTCATCATTTTAACCCACTTCACCCAAGTGGCTCAAACTCAAACATATTGACATATCATATACTCTTCCTCATGCCAATTCTCAACAACACCAATTCCAATAAATCATCATTGTACACAATCAATATCATACTTACCATCAACATGGTTCAACCCACAATTCAACCATAACCAATCATCAAGCATATATCACAACATGCATATTTCTCATACATCATACCACCAAGGCATCAATAATCATCATCACATATATGACCACATCATATATCTCAATCATTCAACAACATCAACAATTCAATGCCTATCTTAGGGCCTCTAGCCTAAGTATTTCCTACCACATTACATATTAGATACGGGAAACCGAAACCATACCTTAGCCGATTTCCCAAGCTCAACCGGAGCACTTCCAAATCACTTATCCACAAGCTCTAAAGGCTTCAACACCTCCAAGAACAGATTTTTCACCACCAATCCCTTTTTCAAGCTTTTTAAAATCATCAATCAAGCTCCAATATTCACATATACACAACCTAAGCCACAATCATCATACCCATACACAACATCTCAACACCCAAACATCATAGAACAACAAATTACACTAGGGTTGAGAATCTTACCACACCCAAGGTCCAAGGAGACAAGATTAACCTTCTCCTTCAAGAGAGTTGGGTCCTATAACATCAAAGAGCCCAAAATCTCAACATTTTTGCTCATAAAATTCGAAAACAAGGCTGGAATTTCGAAGAGAAAAACGTGGCTTACCTAAAGATTAATTGTATGGGTTTTTTAGAGCTCTCCACGGTGAACGCGTGGCCGCAAACGGAGCGGCAATCGGAGCTCTAGATCAAAAGTTATGGTGGTTTGAAGATCAAGTGAGAGAAAGAACTTGAGAGAGTGTTCTTCCCTCCATGGCCTCCATTTTCAGCATGTGAGTGTGTTTAGTGAGGAGAGAGAATGCTGAAAACTAGGGTTTTGGTCTAGTTATGTTGGGCCAAGGGCCCACTTTGGGTCCGGTTGGCCCGGTTTGGCCCATTCGGTCCAATCTTGGTCCGATTTCTATAAAATTGGTACCGAAATTTTCGTCTCAGTCTCCTCTATCACATTTAGCCATAAAAATCACATTTTGGGCTTTCTAGAAAAAATTCTCATTTATGGGTTAATTAGCCGTTAATTAACCGGATTTTACAACACCTAAATAGTTGACTTTTTTATGCACTTGTTCGCAAATTAAGAATAAATTAATTTAAAAAATTTAAAACTTTCCTATTTTTTTATTTTTTGGATATTTATTGAATATTTTATTTTTTTACTACAAGAAAAAAATTCTTTTTTTAGTTTAAAAATTAAAAAAAAAATTTGCAGATCTGTTGTTTACGTTATATTTCTGGGCTTTATTTTATTTTTCTAATTTAAATAAAAAAAATTAACCTTATAATTTAAAAATTTGAAAATAAAATATTTAGTTGTTTTTTTAAATTTTAAATTTTTCTAAAAATATTTTTTTTTATTCACCGGATAATGTTACACCCAAACAGTTGACTTCTTTGATGGACTTGTTCGCAAATTAAGAATAAATTTGTTTCAAAAATTTAAAATTTTTCAATTTTCTTATTTTTTGGATATTTTTTGAATATTTTATTTTTCTACTTTAAGAAAAAAATTATATTTTCTAGTTTAAAAATTAAAAAAATAAGAAATTTACAAATCTGTTGTATACTAGATTTTGATGAACTTTATTTTATTTTTCTAATTTAAATAAAAAAATTTAATCATATAATTTAAAAATTAAAAAATAAAATATTTAGTTTTTAAAATTTTAAATTTTTCGAACAATATTTTTTATTTTATTTTATTTTTTTATTTTCAAAATATTTATTTATTTTTTATTCACCGGATAATGCTACACCCAAACAGTTGACGTTTTTGATGGACTTGTTCACAAATTAAGAATAAATTAGTTTAAAAAATTTAAAATTTTTCAATATTTTTATTTTTTGGATATTTTTTGAATATTTTATTTTTCTACTATAAGAAAAAAATTATTTTTTTAGTTTTAAAGTTAAAAAATAAGAACTTTACAGATCTGTTGTATACTAGATATTGCTAGACTTTATTTTATTTTACGAATTTAAATAAAACAATTTCAACTTATAATTTAAAAATTTAAAAAAAAAATTAGTTTTTTAAAATTTTAAATTTTTCTAAAAATAGTTTTAATTATTTTATTCATCGGATAATGCTATACCCAAATAGTTGACTTTTTTTATGCACATGTTTGCAAATTAAGAATAACTTAGTTTAAAAAATTTAAAATTTTTCAATTTTTTTATTTTTTGGATATTTTTTTGAATATTTTATTTTTCTACTTTAAGAAAAAAAATTATATTTTCTTGTTTAAAAATTAAAAAAATAAGAAATTTACAGATCTGTTGTATACTAAATTTTGCTGGACTTTATTTTATTTTTCTAATTTAAATAAAAATATTTCATCTTATAATTTAAAAATTTAAAAATAAAAAATTTAGCTTTTTAAAATTTTAAATTTTTCTAAAAATATTTTTAATTATTTTATTCATCGGATAATGCTATTTGCCAAACAGTTGACTTTTTTTATGCACATGTTCGCAAATTAAGAATAAATTAGTTTAAAAAATTTAAAATTTTTCAATTTTTTATTTTTTGGATATTTTTTGAATATTTTATTTTTCTACTTTAAGAAAAAAATTATATTTTCAAGTTTAAAAATTAAAAAAATAAGAAATTTATAGATCTGTTGTATACTATATTTTTCTAGACTTTATTTTATTTTTCTAATTTAAATAAAAAAATTTAATCTTATAATTTAAAAATTTAAAAATAAAAAATTTAGTTTTTTAAAATTTTAAATTTTTCTAACAATATTTTTTATTTTTTTATTCAACGGATAATGCTACACCCGGACAGTTGACTTTTTTTGTTGCACTTGTTCGCAAATTAAGAATAAATTAGTTTAAAAAATTTAATATTTTTCTCCTTTTTTATTTTTTGATATTTTTTAATATTTTATTTTTCTACTATAAGAAAAATATTACGTTTTTTAGTTTAAAAATTAAAAAAATAAGAAATTCGCACATCTTTTGTTTACTAGATATTGTTGGACTTTACTTTGTTTTTCTAATTTAAATAAAAATATTTAACCTTATAATTTAAAAATTTGAAAATAAAAAATTTAGTTTTTTAAAATTTTTTCAAAAAATATTATTTATTTTTTATTCATCGGATAATGCTACAGCCAAACAGTTGACTTTTTATGGACTTGTTCGCAAATAAGAATAAATTAGCTTAAAAAATTTAAAATTTTTCAATTTTTTATTTTTGTATTTATTGAATAATTTATTTTTCTACTATAAGAAAAAAATATTTTTTTAGTTTAAAAATTTAAAAAATAAGAAATTTACAGATCTGTTGTATACTAGATATTGCTGGACTTTATTTTATTTTTCTAATTTAAATAAAAAAATTTAATCTTACAATTTAAAATTTTATAAATAAACAATTTAGTTCTCTGAAATTTTAAATTTTTCTAAAAATATTTTTTATTTTTTTATTCACCGGATAATGCTACACCCAAACAGTTGACTTTTTTTTATGCAGTTGTTCGCAAATTAAGAGTAAATAAGTTTAAAAAATTTAAAATTTTTCATTTTTTATTTTTTGATATTTTTTTAATATTTTATTTTTCTACAATAAGAAAAAAAATTATTTTTTTAGTCTCAAAATTAAAAAAATAATAAGTTTACAAATCTGTTGTATACTAGATATTACTGGACTTTATTTTATTTTACGAATTTAAATAAAAAATTTCACCTTATAATTTAAAAATAAAAAATTTAGTTTTTAAAATTTTAAATTTTTCTAAAAATATTTTTTATTATTTTATTCAACGGATAATGCTACACCCAAACAGTTGACATTTTTTGATGCACTTGTTCGCAAATTAAGAGTAAATTAGTTAAAAAAATTTAAAATTTTTCAATTTTTTATTTTTTTGATATTTTTTGAATATTTTATTTTTCTACTATAAGAAATAAAATTATCTTTTTAGTTTAAAAATTAAAAAACTAAGAAATTTGCAGATCTTTTATTTACTAGATATTGCTGGACTTTACTCTATTTTTCTAATTTAAATAAAAAATTTAATCTTATAATTTAAAAATTTAAAAATAAAAAATTTAGTTTTTTAAAATTTTAAATTTTTCTAAAAATATTTTTAATTTTTTTATTCACCAGATAATGTTACACCCAAACAGTTGACTTTTTTATGCACATGTTCACAAATTAAGAATAAATTAGTTTAAAAAATTTAAAATTTTTCAATTTTTTTATTTTTTGGATATTTTTTGAATATTTTATTTTTCTTCTTTAAGAAAAAAATATATTTTCTAGTTTAAAAATAAAAAAAGAAATTTACAGATTTGTTGTATGCTAGATGTTGCTGCACTTTATTTTATTTTTCTAATTTAAATAAAAAAATTTAATCATATAATTTAAAAATATAAAAATAAAATATTTATTTTTTTTAAATTTTAAATTTTTCTAACAATATTTTATATTTTTTTATTCAACGGAAGATGCTACACCTAGACAGTTGACTTTTTTTTGCTGCACTTGTTCACAAATTAAAAATAAACTATTGTTAAACCCGTGCGATGCACGGGCTTATATTTAAATTTGATAAGTTAAATTAAAAATAATATTTTATAATTATATATTTTTTAAATTTAGTATAACACTATCATCATCGTTATATAATAAACGTGTTAAATATGTTGTTTTATCTTTATTCAAAGTAAAATATGAATAGAAGAGTTCGAAGTTTATAATATTCTTGAACCATAAGGAGGGAGATAAAAAAATAAGAACATATATAACTGTAATAATAGCATGTTAATTTTACCCTAAATTTTATATCAAAAAGCTAATAAAAATTTATTGACAACCTAGTATCTTACTAACTTCATTACAAAATCATTGGATGTTGTGCTCCTTGTTACACATTTCATTTCAAATTTGAAAAAAGAGTTATAGATAAATTAGTTATATTTATAGTAAAGATTTGTACAAAAGTGTAAATCATAACATGCTATTAAAATGAAAATAATATTATTCTTACCTAAATATTATTAAAAACCTCTTTGAACATGACATTTGTTGTTGATGACTTTGGATTTTCGTCTTCGTTTAGAATTAAAACCCTGAGGCCACTGCGACTCTTAACTCTTGACAAAGCAACATAAAGTTGTCCATGGGTGAACACTGATTTTGGCAAATAAAGCCGTACATGTGATAATGATTGACCCTGACTCATGTTAATGGTCATTACAAAGCATACTGTTAATGAAAATTGTCTCCGTTGGAACTTAAATGGCAATCATGAATCTGAAGGGATCAAGTTCATTCTTGGAATGTACACTTTATCTCCAATATTTCTACCGGTCACTACCGTCGCTCCAATTACGTTGCTGCCAAGTTTGTTAACTATTAATCTTGTCCCGTTGCATAAACCTGAAGTCTGGTCTATGTTTCGCAGTAGCATTACAGCGACTCCTGGCTTCAAAGTCAACTTGTGATTGAGTAGTCCCGAACATTTGATGTCATTTAGAAACTCTGGTGTGAACCACTCTTATTTTACATCTTCATTCTCATCAGCTTGACATGTTGTGTCAGAGCTCAAATACTCCTTTTCCATCCCTAGAAAAATTGTCAAGACAAAATCGTTTACCTTCTTGACACTCTTAAGTGTGGGTGCAAGAATTGCTCTACTCTGAAAATACCTGTAATCTGACATGTTTTGCAACAAATTTGGATATGAAAAGTCTACCAAATGAGAGAGAGGATCATCAGTAGTTGTAATCAATAGATCATCTGAAATTTCAACTTCTGATTCATCACCAACAACAGAGCCAATATTTCCATTTCCAACATCAAGTATCTAATTAGTAAATATCTTCATTTCACCTTCGTCTTGATCCGAAGAAGACATTAGAAGCCTCATATTCGTATGCAGTTTCAGAACCTTACAAAATGACAACAGATGGGATGAGTTAATAGCGGATGCTAATATATCGTGTCTACTTCCTTTCGGAATCACCAAAAGTATCTGTCTGAAATCACCTCCTAGAACAACAATCTTACCACCAAATGGTTGATGTGTCTTATGTTGATCGGTAACTGACATAAGATTCCTGAGCGTCCGATCAAGTGCTTCAAAACGGCAGTTGTACCTTCCCTCGCATACAACATATTGAGAACTCAAAATTGGATCCTGTTTTGGACTTCTCTGATCTCTCCTCATACCACATCATGGCGTCGCAATGCCGACAAAAAATTCTGGGTCACCAATATCTATCACATCTAATAATCACCAAGATAATAAATTGTTTTAGTTATATCTGCAACAAATACTTTATATAAAAATATACCTTTCTTTCACCATGTTAAGTATAAAAATAATATTTATAAAAGATTACCGAAGAATGCAATTTATAGAATAAAAATATGAGATCATATAATACAATTTCATTGTGCCAACCTTAAGATTTAAGTTTTACAATAAATCAATGTTCAAATACAAAAATTATAATATATAACCATATCTTAGTTTGAATTTTAAAACTTGAACACTAAACGATAATTTTTTGTTTATAAAAAGCATAACAATAGTAAATAATAAAGTGCTGATATTGCTACTTCTTAAATTACCTGTATTCTCAGCAACATCGAATATGGCTGGGTATTAAATTTGCACAGAATCATCTAAAATAGTCGTATTTTCAGTAATATCCTCAACTTCTTGAAAATTTTTTGAAAGATTTGTAGTCAATTCCTTCAAAAATGTTTCTCTTTGTATCAGGTGTCTTTTTTTTCAGCTATGCACACTTCTTCTAATTCTTTAGTATCTAAATTTGAATTAAATGTACTTGCTCCTGTAATCATTAGAGATAATACATCAAGTACTTTATATTATAAAAAAAGAAAAATGAATATATGTTAAATGTTTGAATCAGCTAAATTATGAATATATTTATGAAGGTAGTATTAAAGATAAAAGAAGTAAAATTTTAACTTTGTGATAATTACAATCTATCATGCTTGTCTTACCATGTCTCTTTTGAAGTAGCATAGTCTTCCTATTCAGTCTTACATCCCTTTGCAATCTAATTCGATTTGTGTACTCCAATGAATCTATAATAATTATTTAGCATATACCAATGATTGTTTTTAATAGACCAATTAAAAAGTTAAATGTTTGATCTTTAAGTAATAAAAACGTATTAACATAGTAATTGGTAGATATTATTTAATGTTTGTTGAAGATGTTGTTGACTTGTCTGATGACATGGACTATTATATGCTTTATGTGTGATACTCAAATTACTTCATGGACTATTCATAAACAGTATTAATTTTATTATACTTTTTCTAAAATTTAAATAGTATTACATTTTTTTTAAATAGTATAAATAATTTCACATCTTAATAAGACTGATAATTCTATTTATTTTATTATAATCCTTTGTAATTAGCATAGTAACTTATAAATTATATAAATTTTTAAAAAATATTCTCAAATCAAATTGCTTACGTAAAAATTCAAAAAAAAAGTATATTTGAATTTAAATTTAAAATTATAAACATAATACTTTAATTAAAAATTATAATTAGATTTTTTTTAAATAAGTACACATTAAAAATTAATAACTAACTCAATTGTATCAACAATAATTCAAAGAAGAAATTTATAACTTTATGACATTAAATATTAAATTAAAAATTATCAGAATATCAACGGTGAGAATCAAATTAAAAATAAAACCACAAGTAATAACCAAATAACTTCAATTTATATTTAAAAAATTCTAAATTTCAAACATAAAAATCGAAAAGAACCAAAAAAAAAATAACAACTCAAGAAAAGACAATGTTTCCACCAAAACAAACATATGCTTGGCATTATTCTATTAGATAGACTCTAAAAGAGATTCCAAAACATGTGCATCCAAATTCTCAAGTTTCTTTCTCAATCTTGATCTTCTTGCAAGTTGAGGTATCTCCTTCCACCTTCGAATCTTCCGACTCCGAGGATAGTCACTTAGTTGGTGTAATAGCACTTTCCAACAATTTAGATTCATCATTGGCCGCAACTTCATTGGAGAATTCAAGCAACAAATTCTGTACAAAAAACCATGTTAAATTAAAGACTTCTTTCTAACCTTTGATTTTATCTCACGAATATTTTTTGAATAAAATTAAGATCTAATTTTGAGAGAACAAACAAAAAAAATATTTTTTGAACAAATACCTTAGTACCTTCTACTTTCTCCCCTTCAATGATTGAGGATGTCTTTGAAATTGGAAATAAACCACCGGTGTAGTCAACATCCTAAAATTATAATTAATTATTATTTATAAATTAGATACTACTAATGACCAAGAAAGCAAAAAATAAATTAATTTTTAATAGAAGTACACTTATATATACTCACAATTTGAATAGGGTGAGCCTCTTTGAATTTATTTATGAGATCCACATTATTAGTCATCTTCTTAACTTTATAAGAAGGTGAAAAATATAAAATATCATATATTTGAACTTCAACGATGAAGAGAAAGATCTTATCAATTAGGTTGAGTAAAAGTGTAGGTGTATCTGATAGATCTCCTTTCTGCAAGATATTACATAATATATTAATAATAAATAATATAAAAAGTACCTGATCCGTCACCTTATAACTCATTCTTTATTATGCATTATGAGTTATAACTCGGCGTTAACTATCATTCATTCTTTTGCTTGTAACTGACACCTTCATTACCAACTTAATGACCATCATTTCTATCTTAATGAGCAAACGGTCATAACATCAATTCTATTCATCAATTTTATGCCTATAAAAAGAACCTTCTATATCTAATCTCAACAATACATTCTATATTCAATTATTCATAGAATTATTATAAACACAACATAACACATGATAACTTTTATTTCATGTCTTACATTCTATATTCATAGAATTATTCTTATACCTCTTAAACATTTACTGACTTGAGCGTCGGAGTGTCTTTTGCAGGTACCCACCCCCTTGTTCTCTCATTGCCGACGTATAACTCATCCCGACGAGAGGCTTGAAGACATTCATCGACGGACGAGCTATACACCGGCCAAACTCAGCAAGAACAATTGGCGCCATCTGTGGGAAGCGAGTAAAATAATTCCTACTCCCCTCAGGTTCATAAAACTTGAATTACATTCAAAATTTTGAACCAATTTCAAAAATCTTGTTTAAGATTTTATTTAATATATTTTATCAAATTTTAATCTAACGTATCATAATATTTCACATGTCATAATCAATCCAAAAACAAACTCGGCTTTCAATCAATCCGAAAACAAATTCGATTTTCAATCAATCCGAGCACAAACTCACTTATCAATTTTGCTTTCTTTTTCAAAGTTCTAAATTTACACAAGTAAAATTATATATTTTATTCAACATACTTTTACATTTATATTTTGAGTAACTAATACTTACTGATTTATTAGTTATATTCAAACCTCAATATATGTTCTATACAATAATGACATATAACAACCATGTCAATTGCATTTTTATTTCATTATGTATTATATTCTATTGCTTAATAATTTCATTTATACAATTAAATGACAATAATGATGAGTTTAAATCTTAAAATTGGATTCTATCAAAAAATTAATTATATATCAATTGTATATAACTGTTACACTATTCACTTTATGCTATTAAATTTTATGTTACTATTTGTTTAATGTAGAAAATTAAACAGGCAATTTATTATTATTGCACGAAGAATATCCCTCGTCATACTGTAACTGCTAGAAACATTATACTAAATGTATAATTCAATAACTGTTATCTTATTGCTTTATTATCAAATTAAAGCATGTCCTACGAAACAAAATTCAGATATTCACATTTGGCATGTATGACATTCATATATGTCGTCTTCTTCTCTACAATTATCAACTTTCAAGGTATATTTTTTTTTTACTTTTACAATATATATTATTCAATATATGTTGCGACTTTATACCTATTCATTTTCTCAATTTATCTTATTCATGTCAAACCTTCACTATAAATTGTAAATATTCAATAACTAATTGCTTTGAGCGAGAAATTTATTAATAAGTTGTTGTAGGCTGGAAAAATTCCCAAGATAATTAACCATTATATCCTTGGATCATACAATCGATTCCGTCAATGGATATCTATCTCTGAACTTTTCAGTTCATATACAATCAAATGCTAATATTGTTCTTAAGCGGAAAAGTATCCCCCACACAACTATCTTGATTGAACGACTCTTATCACTCAATTATTTTTTGAATAAGTGCCGACGTAATAACCCGACTAAGCTTGGGGGATCACCATATCATTATTCACTCATCTTTTAACCGAGTTATAACTCATTTTATTTTCCAAGCTTAGCCTAGATCATATGATCGGCGGACAAAGCTTGGGAGCTGTGATCCGTCACCTTATAACTAAGTCTTTATTATGCATTATGAGTTATAACTCAGCGTTAACTATCATTCATTCTTTTGCTTGTAACTGACACCTTCATTACCGACTTAATGACCATCATTTCTATCTTAATGAGCAAACGGTCATAACATCAATTCTATTCATCAATTTTATGCCTATAAAAAGAACCTTCTATGTCTAATCTCAACAATACATTCTATATTCAATTATTCATAGAATTATTATAAACACAACATAACACATGATAACTTTTATTTCATGTCTTACATTCTATATTCATAGAATTATTCTTATACCTCTTAAACATTTACTGACTTGAGCGTCGGAGTGTCTTTTGCAGGTACCCACCCCCTTGTTCTCTCATTGCCAACGTATAACTCATCCCGACGAGAAGCTTAAAGACATTCATCGACGGACGAGCTATACACCGGCCAAACTCAGCAAGAACAGTACCAATAAAAATATCTTCACTAATGCTTTTAGAAATAAATATTGGTTAGATCTTACCAATAGGAGTGGATCAAGTATCTCTACACAGCTCTCTTCCAAAACTTGTTTTGCCTCCTTGTCAAAGACTACATAACATGCACAGTCAGAATCATTAATGACACCAAGCTTTATTCGATACCTGCTTAAAAAAGAAAATAACATAAGAAAAAGTTAAATATATACTTATTTAATATCTAATCCAATGTACATAGACTTTAATTTAAATAAATAAATAAATAACCTTGGAGTCATGGATAAAAGGATATTAGTAGAAAACTCGCGTCTTCATCGAGTCAAACCATCTCAATTGAGTATGGCAATGGAGAATTTTCGTAACTTGATAGTGTCCATAACCATATCACTCGTATACATACACACAAATTGTCGATTGTAGGATTGATGTCAGCAATTTTGTGAATATCAGCCATTGGAATAAGTAGGAAGATTTTGGATATATGTAAAGAAAGGGATTGATGTACTTTAAATTGTGGTACTTTACATATCTCATAACTTATCCTTTTATAGTTCCATCATAACTAAATTTTTTAAAATTTGGTTGACTTTAATTTAAAATTTAAAAAATAACAAACTAAGTAAAACAACCCAAATTTAAAATTTAAAAATAACAACTTAAATAAATAATAATTTTAAAATTCTAAACTAACGTAAATATTTATTTATTGTAATATTAGTATGTAACAACCGAAGAATAATTAACGTAAATTTTTTTAAAACTCTAAATTTCTTTAAAAGAATTTATGTAGCTGCAATTTAAAAAAAATCAACAAAATTTTAAAAAATTATGCTAAAAAGAATTAACAGATTTTTAAAAAATAGTGTTAAAATATAAAAAAGAACAATCTAAATAAAATTAAAAAAATAACAACTTAAATAAAATAATTTGAAATTTAAAAAATAACAACCTAAGTAAAATAACCCAAACAAATAAAATAATTTAAAATTTAAAAAATAACAACTTAAGTAAAACAACCCAAACTTAAAATTTGAAAATAAAAATCTGAGCAAATAATAATTTATAATTTATAAATATAAATCTAAAAATTTCTAGTGACGACACGTAAGCAAATAAACTCCTAGACTCAACATATGAGCGCCACATCAACAAATGAGCTCCCCATTTGTATTACTATAAAGATTAATTTAAAAAATTTAAAAATTTCCTATTTTTTATTTTTTGGATATTGTTGGAATTTTTTATTTTCTACTATTAGAAAAAAATAATTTTTAGTATAAAAATTAAAAAAATAATAAATTTACAGATCTGTTGTTTACTAGATATTGCAGGACTTTATTTTATTTTTTTAATTTAAATAAAAAATTTAACCTTATAATTTAAAAATTTGAAAATAAAAAATTTAGTTTTTAAAATTTTAGCTAAAAATATTTTTTTATTTTTTATTCATCGGATAATGCTACGGCAAAACAGTTGACTTTTTTTGATAGACTTGTTCGCAAATTAAGAATAAATTATTTTAAAAAATTTAAAATTTCTCAATTTTTTATTTTTTGGATTTTTGAATTTTTTATTTTTCTACTATAAGAAAAAAATATTTTTTTAGTTTAAAAATTTTAAAAATGAGAAATTTACAGATCTGTTGCATACTAGATATTGCTGGACTTTATTTTGTTTTTCTAAATAAAATAAAAAATTTAATCTTATAATTTAAAATTTTTCAAATGAAAGTTTTATTTTTTTAAAATTTTAAATTTTTCTAAAAAATTTTTTATTTTTTTATTCACCGGATAATGTTACAGCCAAACAGTTGACTTTTTTTATGCACTTGTTTGCAAATTAAGATTAAATTAGTTTAAAAAATTTAAAATTTAAATTTTTTTTTATTTTTTTGAAATTTCTTGAGAATTTTATTTTTCTACTATAAGAAATAAAATTATCTTTTTAGTTTCAAAATTAAAAAAATAAGAAATTTACAGATCTGTTGTATACTAGATATTGCTAGACTTTATTTGATTTTACGAATTTAAATAAAAAAATTTCATCTTATAATTTAAAAATTTAAAAACAAAAAAAATTAGTTTTTTAAAATTTTAAATTTTTCTAAAATATTTTTAATTATTTTATTCATCGGATAATGCTATAGCCAAACAGTTGACATTTTTTATGCACATGTTCGCAAATTAAGAATAAATTAGTTTAAAAAATTTAAAATTTTTCAAATTTTTTTATTTTTTGGATACTTTTTGAATATTTTATTTTTCTACTGTAAGAAAAAAATTATATTTTCTAGTTTAAAAATTAAAAAAATAAGAAATTTACAAATCTGTTGTATACTATATTTTGCTAGACTTTATTTTATTTTTCTAATTTAAATAAAAAATTTAATCTTATAATTTAAAAATTTTAAAATAAAAAATTTAGTTTTTTAAAATTTTAAATTTTTCGAACATTATTTTTTTATTTTTTATTCAATGGATAATGCTAAACCCGGACAATTGACTTTTTTGTTGCACTTGTTCGCAAATTAAGAATAAATTAGTTTAAAAAATTTAATATATTTCTATTTTATTATTTTTTTGATATTATTTTGATATTTTATTTTTCTACTATAAGAAAAATATTATTTTTTTAGTTTAAAAATTAAAAAATAAGAAATTCGCAGATCTTTTGTTTACTAGATATTGCTGGACTTTACTTTATTATTCTAATTTAAATAAAAAATTTAACCTTATAATTTAAAAATTTGAAAATAAAAAATTTAGTTTTTTAAAATTTTATCTAAAAATATTTTTTATTTTTTATTCATCGGATAATGCTACAACCAAACAGTTGACTTTTTTTATGCACATGTTTGCAAATTAAGAATAAATTAGTTTAAAAAATTTAAATTTTTTCAATTTTTTTTATTTTTTGGTTTTTTGAATATTTTATTTTTCTACTATAAGAAAAAAAAATATTTTTTTAGTATAAAAATTTAAAAAATAAGAAATTTACAGATCTGTTGTATACTAGATATTGCTAGACTTTATTTTGTTTTTCTAATTAAAATAAAAAAATTTAATCTTATAATTTAAAATTTTAAAAATAAAAAATTTAGTTTTTTTTTTTATTTTAAATTTTTCTAAAAATTTTTTTATTTTTTTTATTCACCGAATAATGCTACACCCAATCAGTTGACTTTTTTATGTGTAAGCCCCAGATTTTTAGAAAATAAATAATGAATTATTTATAATTATATATTTGATTTTCTTTTTAAAAAGGTTATGAGACTTCATGTTTTAAATTAATTTGGTCTTATATAACTTTCAATTATAATTAAATATTTTTTATTTACTAAAATTAATGGTTTGTGCTTAATTAAAATTAAGAGTTTTAGTGATTGAAAATGAAACAGAATTTTGTATATAATTTAAATTAAAATAATTTAAAGTTTTGATTAATATTATGAATTAAAAGAAAATTTATTTATTTATCTATAATTTTAAATTAAAGTATTTAATTACAAATAATCTGTAATTTGAAAAATAAAATAATATTCTTAAAATTAATTATATTTATTAAATTGAGTTTTAAATCAAAACTCTACTCAAATCCTAAATTCCCAATTTTAAACCCTAATTTCACTAACTCTAACCCCTCTCACCCAAATCACACACGTAACCCCTCTCCACACTTGTTCATCCCTCTGAGTCACGCTCACTCACCACCGCTACTCCCTTTCCCAGATATACACGCACAGACACAGCTCACAAACAACAAAAACATACACACATACACACACTGTGAATCAGAGAAATAAGAGGGAAGAAAGAAAGGGGAAAGAGAGAACGGGGAAGAAGAGAGAAGAGAGGAAGGAGGCGTCACTGCCTGTTGCCGCCGAGCCTGCTCCACCGCCGATCATCACGCTCTGCTGCAGCCATCGCATGCATCGCCGTCCAACGAGCGCCGCCAATCCGTCACCTCCATGGTTGGGTTGTCGTGGCCGTCAAGTCCAAACGAGAGAGAGAGACGCGGTAAGAGAGGTAGGGTCGTGCCCGGACGTCATCACTGGAGGACTGAATGGAGAAGCTCGCTAGTTCTGCTTCTACTTCTAGTTTCTGGAATATGAGAAAACGTCTTTGCCGTTGCTGTTTGTTGGTTTAAGATCGTTGCTGCTGCTCTTGCTCTGTTCTGCCTCTGCTTCTAGTTTCGTAGTTGCTGGAGCCTTTGCCGCCGGGAACCAATGTTAGAGCTGCTCTTGATGATTCTGATGCTGCTACGTAGGTTCCGAGCTGTTGTGTTGTTGCCAGAGGAAGGGAACTCATAGGAAAAATGTCCCCGAGGCTGCTGTTTGGTTTGGTTACGTTGTTAATGCGACACTGAGGTAGGGGATATTTTATTAAATTAAATATTTTAAACTTTGAATGCCTAAGAAGTTTACTGATTTATTGCAAATATATGAATGTTTGATCTATGATGGATTTTGGATGTAGAGTGAATGTGTGACTGGTTGTGTCTCTTGGTAGTTTTATGTGGTTTGAGATCTTGGTTAAAAGAACGTGTATGTTGGTGTGAAAGTTTACTGAAAATGTATTGGGTGTTTGTAATTGTGAAAGCATGTTTTGTTCTTCGTTTGAAATATGTTTGAATGATGACTTTAAAGACGCTTGGTAATGCTGATTTTGGTTTTAAGAACGATTTTGAGTTAAGATCGTGATTGTGACTGGATTGCTGGAAATTCTGGTTCTAATTTTTTATGTCAGATGGTGGTTATTGAACTGTTTGTTTGATTAGGTTGTGATTGTTGTTAATTGAATATGTTAGTTTAATTGTGATATATTGAATTAAGAGTTCCTGGGCAACTTTGGTTAGTCAAAAGAAGGTTAGAAATGTGGTTTTAGATGAATCCTAGGCTTGAATATAAGATTTGGTATGTGAGATTGTTGGAAATATGTTGTGCAGAATTTCTGCAGAAATCTGCATAATTGGCAGCAGAATGAATGAATCTTTGGGAGCAGTCCAGACCTAATTTTTAGACGAAATTATTTTTCTGTAAAACTTTAGTGTGGCTTGAATATTCCATAAAAATTTCAGGGAATTTGGCCAAGTGGTTTGGAAGATATGATTTTTTGAAGTTTAGTGGTTACTGCAGATTTTTCTGGTTTACTGGTTCTGCAATACCAACTTCCAACGCTATAACTTTTAATTTAAATAGAATTTTGAGTTGATTTTAAAAGGATTTTAAAGATCTATCAGTCTATTTTAAGTGAGTACAAGTTTCATGTTCATATCTATTTTGTAGACTTAGATAAGTCACTTGGAATGTCGGTTGTTTGTTGGAAACTCTGAACTGGTTTATGAAAACAGGGCTCCACTTCCAATTGATAATTAATTAATCAAATGAAGTGATATGAACCTGAAACTTGTGGATTCTGAAACTTAGGGATGTTGACTATAATATCACCAAAATTTAGAAGCAATGGATTAGAATTGAAATTATTATGGAATTTATAAAAAACATGGCTGCTGTCCGTTTTTTGGAATTTTTGTAAATGCAACAGCAGAATTTTAAAGCTTATATAAAATTCAATTCTAATCCAAATTCAGTAAAACCTAACTTGAATTAAAGATTAAGATCTCTAGAATTACCTTACCAACATGGTTTTATATTAGACAAACTTAGGAATTAAAAAGGAATGTAAGTTGCCCTAAGAAAGGTTAAAGCTAAAGACATGATATTGAGAGATATAGTGAAGAAAGAAAAATGAAGAATAAGGAATGAAATAAAAGTTGAGAATTATATGGAATGGGCCTTTGTGGTGAGTGCTAATGCGGGAACGTCCGCCTAACTGATAGCATACTGTATGTTTGATTGGGCCTTTGTGCCGAACTGCTAATGCGAAAGTGTCTGCCTAACAGATAGCCTGAGATTGCTAATGCGGGAATGTTCGCCTAATTGATAGCACTGTTTCTTACTGTGATACACATTATTATGATGAGGCCTAATTGACACGGGTAACCGTGATGCCAAGGTGTCTAATTGACACAGTAAAGAAACCATATTCGGGGTTCGCTCCGAGTAACGTCGGGTTGCGGGTAGACAACCGACGCATGAGCTCATGGCCTGCTTAGGAGAGACATGCATCATATTGATTGCGCATTTGCATTTGGTCTTGTTTTGTTTGTTATATTTTCTCTGTGATTGTGCTGCTTGACTTGTTTGTCTTATTGCAATTTGTTTGAGTGTTGATCTGTCTCTTCTGCTATTACTTGGTGTATTGAGGTGACTGAGAATTGGGATTTGTTTTTAGTTTGAAAAGTTAAAAAAGGTAATTAAGTATATGAAGTAAGAGTAAGAAGTATTTCCAAAGGTTTTAGGAAGAAGAAAATAGTTTTATTAAGTAAAGTTAATTATTTGCATGTTAATCATTACTTTTACGTCATTCTCATTTCCCTACTGAGAACTAGTGGTTTGTTCTCACCCCAAAGTCTTCCACCCTTTTTAGTGACACAGGTTCGGAGATTCCGTGTGAAGCTGCGGGCGATTATGAGTTTTATTTAAGTTTATGTGTTGAGTTGTTTTCATAGAATTTTCTCGTCTTTGTTATTTAAGATGTTATTTTATACAGAGGGATAGGAATTGTATCTGAGCTTCTTTTGAATTCTTTTGTATAACAGTTATCATTATTAATAATTAAGTTATTATTATTACCTGTGTGTTCTTTGATGAATGATTTTGATTAATGAGAAACAATATTTTCCGGCATTTTCTTAAAAATTGAAATGTGGTATCGAATTAAAGGTTTAATATTAAATAGTAAATAAGGAAAACAGGTCAGTAACGCCTTGCTTTTGGTACGATCATGACGTGCTGAAAGTTAGGGTGTTACATTATGCACTTGTTCGCAAATTAAGATTAAATTAGTTTAAAAAATTAAAAATTAAAAATTTTTTTATTTTTTGATATTTTTTGAAAATTTTATTTTTCTACTATAAGAAATAAAATTATCTTTTTAGTTTAAAAATTAAAAAAATAACAAATTCACAGATCTTTTGTTTACTAGATATTACTGGACTTTACTTTATTTTTCTAGTTTAAATAAAAAATTTGATCTTATAATATAAAAATTTAAAAATAAGAAATTTAGTTTTTTAAAATTTTAAATTTTTCTAAAAATATTTTTAATTATTTTATTCACCGGATAATGCTACACCCAAACAGTTGACTTTTATTTTGCACATGTTCGCAAATTAAGAATAAATTAGTTTAAAAAATTTAAAATTTTTCAATTTTTTATTTTTTGGATATTTTTTGAATATTTTATTTTTCTACTTTAAGAAAAAAAATTATATTTTCTTGTTTAAAAATTAAAAAAAAAGAAATTTACAGATTTGTTGTATACTAGATTTTGTTACACTTTATTTTATTTTTCTAATTTAAATAAAAAAATTTAAGCATATAATTTAAAAATTTTAACATAAAATATTTAGTTTTTTAAAATTTTAAATTTTCCTAACAATATTTTTTTATTTTTTTATTCAACGAAAAATGCTACACCTGGACAGTTAACATATTTTTTTGCTGCTCTTATTCACAAATTAAGAATAAATTAATTTAAAAAATTTAAAAATTTCCTATTTTTAATTTTTTGGATATTGTTGGAATTTTTTATTTTCTACTATTAAAAAAATATATTTTGTTGTATAAAAACTTAAAAAAAATAATAAATTTACAGATCTATTATTTAATAGATATTGCTCGACTTTATTTTATTTTTCTAATTTAAATAAAAAATTTAACCTTATAATTTAAAAATTTGAAAATAAAAAATTTAGTTTTTTTAAAATTTTATCTAAAAATATTTTTTTATTTTTTATTCATCGGATAATGCTAGGGCAAAACAATTGACTTTTTTTGATGGACTTTTTCGCAAATTAAGAATAAATTATTTTAAAAAATTTAAAATTTTTCAATTTTTTATTTTTTGGATTTTTGAATATTTTATTTTTCTACTATAAAAAAAATAATTTTTTTAGTTTAAAATTTAAAAAATAAGAAATTTACAGATCTGTTGTATACTGGATATTGCTGAACTTTATTTTGTTTTTCTAATTAAAATAAAAAAATCCAATCTTATAATTTAAAATTTTAAAAATAAAAAATTTAGTTTTTTTTAAATTTTAACTTTTTCTAAAATTTCTTTTATTTTTTTATTCACCGGATAATGCTACACCCAAACAGTTGACTTTTTTTATGCACTTGTTCGAAAATTAAGATTAAATTAGTTTAAACAATTTAAAATTTAATTTTTTTTTATTTTTTAAAATTTCTTGAAAATTTTATTTTTCTACTCTAAGAAATAAAATTATCTTTTTAGTTTAAAAATTAAAAAAAATAAGAAATTCGCAGATCTTTTGTTTACTAGATATTGCTGGACATTATTTTATTTTTCTAATTTAAATAAAAAAATTTAATCTTATAATTTAAAAATTTAAAAATGAAAGATTTAGATTTTTAAAATTTACAATTTTTTCAAAAATATTTTTATTATTTTATTCACCGGATAATGCTACACCCAAATAGTTGACTTTTTTATGCACTTGTTCGCAAATTAAGAAGAAATTAATTTAAAAAATTTAAAACTTTCCTATTTTTTTATTTTTTGGATATTTATTGAATATTTTATTTTTCTACTATAAGAAAAAAAATTATTTTTTTAGTTTTAAAATTAAAAAAATAAGAAATTTGCATATATGTTGTTTACTAGATTTTGCGGGGCTTTATTTTATTTTTCTAATTTAAATAAAAAAATTAACCTTGTAATTTAAAAATTTGAAAACAAAAAATTTAGTTTTTAAAAATTTTAATTTTTTCTAAAAATATTTATTTATTTATTTTTTTATTCACTGGATAATGCTACACCCAAACAGTTGACTTTTTTTATGGACTTATTCGCAAATTAAGAATAAATTAGTTTAAAAAATTTAAAATTTTTCAATTTTTTTATTTTTTTGATATTTTTTGAATATTTTATTTTTCTACTATAAGAAAAAAATTATTCTTTTAGTTTCAAAATTAAAAAAATAAGAAATTTACAGATCTGTTGTGTACTTGATATTGCTAGACTTTATTTTATTTTATGAATTTAAATAAAAAAATTTCATCTTATAATTTAAAAATTTAAAAATAAAAAATTTAGTTTTTTTAAATTTTAAATTTTTCTAAAAATATTTTTAATTATTTTATTCATCGGATAATGCCATAGCCAAACAGTTGACTTTTTTAATGCACATGTTCGCAAATTAAGAATAAATTAGTTTAAAAAATTTAAAATTTTTCAATTTTCTTATTTTTTGGATATTTTTTGAATATTTTAATTTTCTACTTTAAGAAAAAAAAATTATATTTTCTAGTTTAAAAATTAAAAAAATAAGAAATTTACAAATCTGTTGTATACTATATTTTGCTATACTTTATTTTATTTTTCTAATTTAAATAAAAAATTTAATCTTATAATTTAAAAATTTAAAAATAAAAAATTTAGTTTTTAAAAAATTTAAAATTTTCTAACAATATTTTTTTTATTCAACGGATAATGCTAAATCCGGACAGTTGAATTTTTTTGTTACACTTGTTCACAAATTAAGAATAAATTAGTTTAAAAAATTTAATATATTTCTATTTTTTTTATTTTTCGATATTATTTTAATATTTTATTTTTCTACTATAAGAAAAATATTATTTTTTTAGTTTAAAAATTAAAAAAATAAGAAATTCGCAGATCTTTTGTTTACTATATATTGCTGGACTTTACTTTATTATTCTAATTTAAATAAAAAAATTTAACCTTATAATTTAAAAATTTGAAAATAAAAAATTTAGGTTTTTAAAATTTTATCTAAAAATATTTTTTATTTTCTATTTATCGGATAATGCTACTGCAAAACAGTTGGCTTTTTTTATGCACATGTTCGCAAATTAAGAATAAATTAGTTTAAAAAATTTAAAAATTTTCAATTTTTTATGTTTTTTGGATATTTTTTGAATATTTTATTTTTCTACTTTAAGAAAAAAAAATATATTTTCTAGTTTAAAAATTAAAAAAATAAGAAATTTACAGATCTGTTGAATGCTAGATTTTGCTAGACTTTATTTTATTTTTCTAATTTAAATAAAAAATTTAATTATATAATTTAAAAATTTAAAAATAAAATATTTAGTTTTTTAAAATTTTAAATTTTTCTAACAATATTTTTTATTTTTTTATTCAACGGATAATGCTACACCTAGACAGTTGACTTTTTTTGTTGAACTTGTTCACAAATTAAAAATAAATTAATTTAAAAAATTTAAAAATTTCCTATTTTTTATTTTTTGGATATTGTTTGAATTTTTTATTTTCTACTATTAGAAAAATATATTTTTTAGTATAAAAATTAAAAAAATAATAAATTTATAGATTTGTTATTTACTAGATATTGCTGGACTTTATTTTATTTTTTTAATTTAAATAAAAAAATTTAACCTTATAATTTAAAAATTTGAAAATAAAAAATTTAGTTTTTTATAATTTTATCTAAAAATATTTTTTTAATTTTTTATTCATCGAATAATGCTGTGGCAAAACAGTTGACTTTTTTTGATGGACTTGTTTGCAAGTTAAGAATAAATTATTTTAAAAAATTTAAAATTTTTCAATTTTTTTATTTTTTGGATTTTTGAATGTTTTATTTTTCTACTATAAGAAAAAAATATTTTTTTAGTTTAAAAATTTAAAAAATAAGAAATTTACAGATCTGTTGTATACTAGATATTGTTGGACTTTATTTTGTTGTTCTAATTAAAATAAAAAATTTAATCTTATAATTTAAAATTTTAAAAATAAAAAATTTAGTTTTTTAAAATTTTAAATTTTTCTAAAATTTTTTTATTTTTTTATTCACCGGATAATGCTACACCCAATGATAAACCCCATTTTTAGGGTTTATCTTGTATTGAATTTAGAGTATTTTGATGACCTTTTCTCGCATTTAGCCTATGAATTAGCATGGTTTTGTAATCTCTCCCATATTTGTGCTTAAGTGTAAAAACATGCTTTTTAAGCCTTATTTTGATGAATTCTAATTCCTCTTTGATTCCATAAGATGCCTTGATGTGTTTGCTAGTAATTCCAGGATTGAAATAGGCTAGGCAGGGATCAAAGGGAGCATGGAACGAAGCATACAAGTGGAGAGAAGCATAAAAAGTAAAAGAAGTGAAATCAGCCATGCACGCGCACGCGCACAAGGCGCTCGCGCGCATATTGCAGAATCGGCCAGGGACGCGCACGGGTACCGTGCGCGCACGTGTACCGTGCGCGCACGCGTCGCAACCCGCACATGACTTCATTAAAGCAACACGTGCCTGGCAATTTTGAAGGGTTTCTGAACCCATTCTGGCGCCAGTTGCTGAGAGAAAGAAATAAAAGGATCAAGGATTGAAGGGGGGAGACATTGAATATGTTAGTTACCATTAGTCATAGTTTAGTTTTTGGAAGTAGTTTCTAGAGAGAGAAGCTCTCACTTCTCTCTAGGATTAGGATTAGGATTAGGTTTAGTTCTTAGATCTAGATTTTAATTCATCTTCTTCTACTTCTATCTTCTCAACTCCTTGTTGTTACATTCATTCTTCTTCCATTCTCTTGTTGCAATTTCCTTTATGTTGTTCTTATACTTTCTTGTAGATCTAATATTTGTTCCTTCCATTTTCTTTCAATTCAATAAGAGGTAATTCATAATAATTGTTCTTCTTTGCTTTTCTATTGTCGATCTCTTACCTTTGTAGTTAGATCTCTCTTTAATTCTTGCAATTTATGTTGTTTACTTTTATTGCCTTGTATGTATTTGTTGAAATGCCTCTTCTAGATATAGTATAGATTTTGTTCCTCTTGGCCTAGGTAGAGTAATTAGTGACACTTGAGTTATCTAATTCCTTTGTTGATTGGTAATTGGAGAGATTGCTAATTGGTTTGGAGTGCACTAAAGCTAATCTTTCCTTGGGAGTTGGCTAGGACTTGTGGCTCAAGTCAATTCATCCACTTGACTTTCCTTTATTTAGTAAGGGTTAACTAAGTGGTAGCAATGAACAATTCTCATCACAATTGAGAAGGATAACTAGGATAGGACTTCTAATTTTCATACCTTGCCAAGAGCCTTTTATAGTTGTTAGTTTATTTTCATTGCCATTTACTTTTCATGCTTCTTATCCAAAACCCCAAAACACATTTCTAACCAATAACAAGGCACTTTATTGTAATTCCTAGGGAGAACGACTCGAGGTTTGAATACTTCGGTTTATAAAATTAGGGGTTTGTTACTTGTGACAAACAATCTTTTGTATGAAAGGATTTTTGATTGGTTTAGAAACTATACTTGCAACGAGAATTCATTTGTGAAATTCTATACCATCAAAAATCTAATCATCAAAATGGCGCCATTGCCGGGGAGTTGCAATGGTGTTATGTTATTGGTTATTGCATATATGTGAATATTGTGAAAATGTTTGCTCTTTGCTTCTTTGTTAGTTTTTAGTGTGTTCTCTTTATTTGTTACTAATTTTTTGTTTTTGTTTTTTTTTTGCCTTCTCTTACTATCATGAATTCTCATTTTGGCTATGAGTGTGATTACAACTATGTTGTAGGAAGTGGAGATTACAATGAAGAGATGTATCAAGGATGGGATAATCAAGGGTGGGAAGAGCCATATGCTTATGATCAATCCTCATGGCAACAACCCCCACCAATGCACTATGAAAAAGAGCCATTCTATGATGCATATCAATCCAATGGCTATGGTGAATCACCTTGTGACTTTCAAGAACCACCACCATATGCCTATGATCCATATCCTCAACATAACTCTCAACCATACTCACAAGCCCCTTCTTACCAACCACCTTCATATGACCCTAATCCATACCTATCCTACCAACAACCATATGAGCCATACGAACCATATATAGAGCCACCTCCCCCACATTATTACCAAGATGAACCACCTCCAATATATGAAAATTTTCAACCACAAGATGAATACTACTTTCCACCACAACCTCCCATGGAAGAATACTCATATCCATTGATCCAAGAGCCACATTATCCTAATCATATAATCCAAGAGGAACAAGAGTCAATGGATCATCTCAAGGAAGCATTGGATCAATTTCAAGCAATCATGGAGTGTGTTGTGCAACAAGTGGAAAGAATGGAAAATATTGAACCACCACAACTCTACCAAGAAGAACCACCTTTCCATTTTGAACCCTTTCCCCAAAATGATGAATCCTTCCACCTACCCCAACCTCTAATGGATGAAACCCTTGGTGTTCTTGTTCAAGGATAAGAAGAGATGAAAAGGGATGTGCAAAATTTCATGGCCGCCTTGGATGCGGTAACAAATCAATTAGCCTCCCAATACTTGAACACTCAAGGAACTCCCATGGCTACATGTGGAGAATCGAATGAAGAACATAGCATGAAGGAGAGATTGGAAACTCCGGTGGGAAATGAGAGAAGTTGCTTTGTATTGGAACAATTGGAGGAAGCTTTAATTGTTGAAGACACGGAAGAAGTGGTAGAAGACTTAGGAGATGCGGAGCCTCCATGGGAACATAGAGTTGAAGAAAACCCCTCCAGATGATTGAAATTGATGCTAGGGAGGAAAGTGCACACCTTCCAAGGCATATTCCATATGAACACTTGGATGGGATAGAGAAAGAATTGAGTTCCCTTGGTGATGAAGAGCAAGCATCAAGTCCTAGTGGTGGAGAATCCTTTGAACTTGAAGAACTTTCTCCCGATGCATTTGAAAATGTTGTGGAGGTAAACTTCTTTCACCCTCCCAATTATAGTTTGATTAAGGGAAAAGGCTTAGATAGTATTAATGAACAAAGGATTGAATTAGAGAAATCTTGTGAAGAGGTGGAAGTCCTTAGAAATAGAAGGACGAGGGTTGGTTATGCTTTGTCAAGATCGTTGGAAGCATCTTTGCCTAGGTTGTCATCTGCCCCTTCACTTGAGTGGGTAAAATTCATTTCTATTAGCTTTATTGTACCACTTGAGTATGGCTTGCTTGAAACGGATGGTCAACTTAGGATGCTTTGTGGGATGAAGCGTAAGCGAAAGATGTTTCGTTGTTGGCGTTGTAAATCAAGGCTCATTTTGGTTGATACCTCAAGAGTTGAATACAAAGGTGGGAATAGTGCTCAAATATATGGGTCTAGGAGGATTGCTGGGCACTTCATAGAGAATTTACCTTACTCACCACCCGGTTGGACTAATAATGATGATCAATCTCAAGACGGGTGTGAAAACAAAGTGTGGGATCTCGGATTAGAAAAAGAGGATCAACTTTGGGAGCCCCAAGTTTGTGAAGAACTCCGTCAACACTTGGCTCAATCCATAAGAAATCTTGGCGCACAATGGAGAACCAAGCATTGCTGGGAGTTCCAAGATGAGCACAAGCACAAGCCACCTTGAGAGGAGCTCCCCATAAGTCCAACTTAAGGACTTAAAATAAAAGTGCTAGGTGGGAGACACCTCACCATGGTAAACTCTTTCCACTCTCTTTTAATTCTGCTCAATAAGTGATTTGAGTTGCCATTGTAGGTAGATGTTTCATATAGATTTGTTTGTACATCTCAATTGTTAGCATAGTCACATGTATGTTGTGTTAGTAGTAGATGAATAATATCAAATTGCATGTTTTGGTGAATTAGATGATAGTTGAGCGAATAAAGAGTTGTGAGCATTATAGGGAGCACCTTAGCACAATTTTCTGTTAAAAAAAAGGGGGGGGGGTGGACGCGCGCGCATGATGTACTCGCACGCGTCCCTGAGAAGTTGCATCATCACCCAAATTCCAGAGAGTTGGGCTAGATCTGGGCCAACCTTGAGCCCCCAGCCTAATTCACCTTACGCGGACGCGCACTTGCCACGTGTGCATCCCCTAGCTGATGCCACCACTCCAGGCCTTTGTCCAGAAAGTTGGGCGTGCGTCAAGCCCATTCTAAGCCTCCAGCCCAACCTCATGTACGCGTGCGCGCACTATACGCGTACGCGCCGATACATAGTTTCCTCATCCACGCTTGAGCGCGCTGTACGCGCACGCGTAGGTCTCTAATTTCACTAATGTGCGCGGACGCGCCCTGTACGCGCCCGCGCCAAATCAAAAAGGGGGATAACCCTAATGCGCGAAGAGCACTGCGCAATCACGCACCCCTCTTCTTCTCCCTTTTGCCATCTCCCTCTCCTTCCCATACCCCGTCACTCCGCAGTTACCGCCGCCATCGCCGGCGACAAACACCGCGAGGACGGCCCCCCTCTCTCTTTCTCCATCAATCAACACTTCCCTCTCACTCTCTCTCTCATCGCCGCCAGCACCCCTTCACACCGCCACTGCTCCGAGGTGACCACCATCCACGGTGGCGCGTTCTACCTTGCCGGCACAGCCCTCAGTCTCTGCTGCCCCTGTCCCGATTCTACTTCCCTACTTCCCATTTCCATTTCTTCTCACTCTGCTCCCAGGTTCCTGCCCCAACTCTGCTTTCTGTTACTGTTAGCACTGTTAGCTGTTTGTAGTTAGTTAGAATTGAAACTTTGCATGTTGGGATAGATAGAAATAATTGTGGTTAGGTAGCTAGGGCTGGATAGAGGATTCTAGGTCTGATAAGTGCTCCGTTTGTGCATCATTCGTTGTTTGTTTACTTGGGTGTTGTATGCTGATTTTGGATTGCCATGTATGGCATTTGTGTTGTTGGTTAATATTTCACTGCTGCTGTGCTGAATTGATGTTGTTCTCTTGCTGTTTGTGCCACCTGCTATCCGGGACCGTCCAATTTTAAGCCAAAATGCTACCTAATTTTCAAGAAATTTGTTTTCATCTTAATCTCTATTACAAATTTGGGCTAATTTTCGTTTACTTTTGACTTCTGGGATTTGCACCAATCATTGTGAACAAGATTTCTATGTCTAGCCACAACTCCTCTTTTATTGAGCCTAAATATCATCATACCACTAATCCACTTTTCTAACTCACTAATTTCTTTAACCATTTAACTTCTACTCACATTTAACCCTCTTTAACCATTCTTTCAACGGTATGATGATTTTTTTGCTTAATGAGTAAGAGTTGTTGACTTTTGTGAACATTGCATTCTTGGTTTACTTGTTCACTTATGCTTACTTGTTCACCAATTTTCTCAAAGTTCAGTTCACATCATGATTGTTCATTAGCCAATTGATATCCTGAACATGCTTTCTTTGCTTTGTGCTAAGTGCTTCATTGCTTATATTCTATCATACTTTTCAGGATGTCGGACAAAGGAAAAGCTATAGCCACTACCTCCAAGAAAAGAAAGCATTCTACACCCTCTATTCCCTCCATTTACAAGAATTATGCTAAGAATCCGTTGAATGACGAAGAAAAGGAAAATCAGTTGCTACCTTCTACCGATCCAACAAAGTTTCCCAATCTTTACTGTGAGCTTCGCCTTCCCAAGTATTGGACGACGAAATTGAATACTGAGAAGAAGCTTGCCCTTCCCAATGATGTGAGACGAGCCATTACTAGTCGCATCCTAGAGTTGGGTATGGACTTTGTTGATAGAGATTTGGGAGATATCAACATTTCTTGGGTTAAGGAATTCTATTGCAACTTCTTCCGTCCTACTTTAGATTCAGTTCAGTTGAGGGGTAGAGAGGTTATAATCACTAAGACTGCTATAGAGGAGGCATTGCAGTGCCGACATCTTACTGATGGCACCTGCGCTCATCAGCAGGCTGAGATAGCTATTCAGAGCATGACCTTCGACTATGAGGCGCTTAGGCGCGTGATTGCTATACCAGATGCTACTTGGGTCATGGATGCGAACAACACTAAGCCTAAGGGGATGCTATTTGCTCATCTGACTAGAGAGGCCAAGACTTGGCAGATGATATTTGCCCACTATGTCTTACCCACCACTCACTTTTCTGAGATCCCTATGGAGATGCTACTTTTGATTGGTCGTGTTATGGAGGGAAAGGAGGTTTACTTTCCTCGATTGATTCGGCAGTGTATGTGGCGAGCACATATTCGTGGCCTACTTCCGTTTCCCACCTTGGTTACCAGTATGGCCGCCTTAGCTGAGGTCCCTTGGTTAGATGATGATGTGACACCACCACCCCCAGATGACGATGACAAGGAGGTTACTATCCCTTTGGGTGGATGGGTGCACGAGAAGCCCCCAGCTAGACGCCGATCTAGGGCTAGAGTAGTTGTAGGGACGGCTGGACCTTCAGCAGCCCCGTCCTCTTCTACAGCAGCAGCCCCATCTTCTTTGACAACCCCTTCTTCAGCACCTGAGCCGACTTACCTACTGGTTCAGCGTCTGTTTCGGTTTTTGGAGTGCGAAAAGCGCCAAATCATGTGCCGACTGGATCGGATGGATCAGGCTCTCATCTCCCTGGGCGCCGAGTTACCTCCGCTCCCAGACTCTCCAGCCTCCGATAAGCAGGATCATCAGGAGGAGGATGTTGATGAGCCGACTCAGCAAGATGCACCTCCAGCAGCACCTGACGCCACAGAGACTCCACAGTCCCATAAGGAGCCGGTCCCACAGCCTCAGACAGAGTCCGCACCTACCGTTGTACCTTCCCCTGATCCTTCGGTTTAGCATCGAGGACGATGCTCGATCTTAATTGTGGGGAGGTCACCGGTAGCATCATTAGAGGACCGGTGAACATTTTGGCCACTTTCCTAGTTATCTTACTTTGCATACCTTTGTATATATTTGATGCATTTTGAGTTTATTTTGGATACTCTTACTATTTTGGTTCGTTTTGGATACCCTTACTGCTTATTTTGGATTTTAGATGTTTTGGATGCTGTTGGATATTTTAGATACTTTAGATGCTAGATTCCATACTTTTAGTTGGATTTTTCTTTATATACTTTTGCATATCCTTCTTTTTAGCTTATAGTGTGATTAGAAATCATGTTTGAATTGCAAAAAAAAAAAAATTTAGTCACCCTTTTTGCATAAGAAATTGTTTTAAGTGAAAAAGGAAAGGGTAAACTAGGGAATTTTTGAATTTTTCAATCACAACAATGCTTAGTCAAATATTGAGATTTTCCAAGGAACTTAATTATAGGGCACCAACCAAATTGATTGAAGGAAATTTTTGATGAAACTTGCTTGAATTTCATACTTTGTGAAGCATGTATTGAACTAAGAACACAAGCTTGTGAGACTTGAGCCTATTGATGTGGTTACATTTTATAACCACATATCTTCCATTCTTGTGTGCAATTGTTCTCTTTCTATGATTGTGATCCTTGATTTACTTGATTCTATATGTCCATTTATTTCTTGTATTCATGCATTTGTATGATTGAGGCCATTATTTCATTAGCCCACTTACCCAAATAGCCTACCTTTTACTCTCCATTGTTAGTCAACCTTGAGCCTATGCTTAACCAACGTGTTCTTATTTTAGCACATTACAAGCCCAAGGCAGAAAACCAATGAAAGTCCCTTGCTTGGATCTTTGATTAGCCTAGGCTAGTGAGAGTGTTTATTATTCAAAGATGGTGAGGCTTGGCAACATTGGATGGGATAAAAAGGGTAGTACACTTCCATATTTAGGAATTGGGAATATATTCATGTATTGATTGAATGTATAAGACCTTATGCAATTGCTGTCCTTGTGCAAAGAAAAAAAAAGGGAAAGAAAAAAAGTAATATATAAAAAAGAAAGAGAAAGAAGAAAATGAAAAGGAAGCAACCAAAGGGGACACAAAGCCCCAAAGTGAAGCTCAATAAAAGGGGATCAATGCATAAGTGTTATGAATCAAGGAATAGAATGCATGAATATGTAAGAAAAAGTGAAGAATGGGTAGTTAGAATAGTTTGAATTTGTATAGGTCATTATATAGTTAGGTGGGAAAGTCTATGCTAATCCAAGATCCAAACTCTAGTCCACTTAACTATAAATGATCTTACCTTGACCCTAACCCCATTACAACCTAAATGAAAGACCTCATGATGAATGTATGCATGCATTGAATAAGTGTTGATTGTTAGAAGAAAATCAAATTTTGGAAAGTATGATTAGAAGGGAATTGAGTGAATTAACCCTTAAACACTCGAGTGAATAGAGCGGATACACATCCGGTGAGGGTTCGAAAGTTCAATTACATGTGTTCACCCATATTATCTATATTCTTGCAAGCTTGAATTTCTTTTGATAAGTTTCAATGCAATTGTGGTTTGGACTTAATTCCTATTTTCCTAGCTATTGTGCTTATACATGTCTCTTGGGAATTAATATGTTTGGACTAAGCATTTCCATTTGCTTTAGATAATTGCATCTAGATAGGATTCATATCGCTTAGTTGCATTTAAATAAATGTCATACCCCTTAGTTCCTTCTTATTTTAGCATGAGGACATGCTAAGGTTTAAGTGTGGGGAGGTTGATAAACCCCATTTTTAGGGTTTATCCTGTATTGAATTTAGAGTATTTTGATGACCTTTTCTCGCATTTAGCCTATGAATTAGCATGGTTTTGTAATCTCTCCCGTATTTGTGCTTAAGTGTAAAAATATGCTTTTTAAGCCTTATTTTGATGAATTCTAGTTCCTCTTTAATTCCATAAGATGCCTTAATGTGTTTGCTAGTAATTCCAGGATTGAAATAGGCTAGGCAGGGATTAAATTGTAGCAGGGAAGGAAGCATACAAGTGGAGAGAAGCATAAAAAGTCAAAGAAGTGAAATCAGCCATGCATGCGCACGCGCACAAGGCGCTCGTGCGTATATTACAGAATCAGCCAGGGACGCGCATGCGTACCGTGCGCGCACGCGTCGCAACCCGCACATGACTTCATTAAAGCAACACGTGCCTGGCGATTTTGAAGGGTTTCTGAACCCATTCTGGCGCCAATTGCTGAGAGAAAGGAATAAAAGGATCAAGGATTGAAGGGGGAGACATTGAATATGTTAGTTACCATTAGTCATAATTTAGTTTTTGGAAGTAGTTTCTAGAGAGAGAAGCTCTCACTTCTCTCTAGGATTAGGATTAGGATTAGGTTTAGTTCTTAGATCTAGATTTTAATTCATCTTCTTCTACTTCTATCTTCTCAACTCCTTGTTGTTACATTCATTCTTCTTCCATTCTCTTGTTGCAATTTCCTTTATGTTGTTCTTATACTTTGTTGTAGATCTACTATTTGTTACTTCCATTTTCTTTCAATTCAATAAGAGGTAATTCATAATAATTGTTCTTCTTTGCTTTTCTATTGTCGATCTCTTGCCTTTGTAGTTAGATCTCTCTTTAATTCTTGCAATTTATGTTGTTTACTTTTATTGCCTTTTATGTGTTTGCTGAAATGCCTCTTCTAGATATAGTATAGATTTTGTTCCTCTTGGCCTAGGTAGAGTAATTAGTGACACTTGAGTTATCTAATTCCTTTGTTGATTGGTAATTGGAGAGATTGCTAATTGGTTTGGAGTGCACTAAAGCTAGTCTTTCCTTGGGAGTTGGCTAGGACTTGTGGCTCAAGTCAATTCATCCACTTGACTTTCCTTTATTTAGTAAGGGTTAACTAAGTGGTAGCAATGAACAATTCTCATCACAATTGAGAAGGATAACTAGGATAGGACTTCTAATTTTCATACCTTGCCAAGAGCCTTTTATAGTTGTTAGTTTATTTTCATTGCCATTTACTTTTCATGCTTCTTATCCAAAACCCCAAAACACATTTCTAACCAATAACAAGGCACTTTATTGTAATTCCTAGGGAGAACGACCCAAGGTTTGAATACTTCGGTTTATAAAATTAGGGGTTTGTTACTTGTGACAAACAATCTTTTGTATGAAAGGATTTTTGATTGGTTTAGAAACTATACTTGCAACGAGAATTCATTTGTGAAATTTTATACCATCAAAAATCTAATCATCACCCAAACAGTTGACTTTTTTATGCACTTGTTTGCAAATTAAGATTAAATTAGTTTTAAAAATTTAAATTTTAAATTTTTTTTTATTTTTTTGATATTTCTTGAAAATTTTATTTTTCTACTATAAGAAATAAAATAATATTTTTAGTTTAAAAATTAAAAAAAATAAGAAATTCGCAGATCTTTTGTTTACCAGATATTGCTGGACATTATTTTATTTTTCTAATTTAAATAAAAAAATTTAATCTTATAATTTAAAAATTTAAAAATAAAAGATTTAGCTTTTTAAAATTTATAATTTTTCTAAAAATATTTTTGCTATTTTATTCACCGGATAATGCTACTACACCCAAATAGTTGACTTTTTTATGCACTTGTTCCCAAATTAAGAAGAAATTAATTTAAAAAATTTAAAACTTTCCTATTTTTTTTATTTTTTGGATATTTATTGAATTTTTTATTTTTGTACTATAATAAAAAAAATTATTTTTTTTGTTTAAAATTTAAAAAAATAAGAAATTTGCAGATCTGTTGTTTAATAGATATTGCTGGGCTTTATTTTATTTTTCTAATTTAAATAAAAAAAATTAACCTTATAATTTAAAAATTTGAAAATAAAAAATTTGGTTTTTAAAAATTTTAAATTTTTCTAAAAGTATTTATTTATTTTTTTATTCACCAGATAATGCTACACCAAAACAGTTGACTTTTTTGATGGACTTGTTCGCAAATTAAGAATAAATTAGTTTAAAAAATTTAAAATTTTTATTTTTTTTTATTTTTTTGATTTTTTTTAATATTTTATTTTTCTACTATAAGAAAAAAATTATTTTTTAGTTTCAAAATTAAAAAATAAGAAATTTACAGATCTGTTGTATACTAGATATTGCTAGACTCTATTTTATTTTACGAATTTAAATAAAAAAATTTCTTCTTATAATTTAAAAATTTAAAAATAAAAAATTTAGTTTTTTAAAATTTTAAATTTTTCTAAAAATATTTTTAATTATTTTATTCATCGGATAATGCTATAGCCAAACGGTTGACTTTTTTATGCACATGTTGGCAAATTAAGAATAAATTAGTTTAAAAAATTTAAAATTTTTCAATTTTTTTATTTTTTGGATATTTTTGAATATTTTATTTTTCTACTTTCAGAAAAAAAATTTATTTTCTAGTTTAAAAATTAAAAAAATAAGAAATTTACAAATCTGTTGTATACTATATTTTGCTAGACTTTATTTTATTTTTCTAATTTAAATAAAAAACTTTAAGCTTATAATTTAAAAATTTAAAAATAAAAAATTTAGTTTTTTAAAATTTTAAAATTTTCTAACAATATTTTTTTATTTTTTTATTCAACGGATAATGCTACACCCGGACAGTTGACTTTTTTTTTGTTGCACTTGTTCGCAGATTAAGAATAAATTAGTTTAAAAAATTTAATATTTTTCTATTTTTTATTTTTTCGATATTTTTTTAATATTTTATTTTTCTACTATAAGAAAAATATTATTTTTTTAGTTTAAAAATTAAAAAAATAAGAAATTCGCAGATCTTTTGTTTACTAGATATTGATGACATGTCACCATGTCATGTTTTTTCTATGCTTTTTCATACAAGAAATTGATGATTTGTGCTTAAATATTGAATGCTTTTGTGCTTAAATGTTATATTTTCTTGATCTTTTGATTTTATAAATTTTGTAGGAAATAAGAAGAAAAAGAAGCAAAAGAGCACAAAATAAGCTAAAAAGGAGAAAAAAGGAGCTTTGGGACACACTTTGAAGTTGGAGCACACTTTGGAGCCTTAGGCCACGCTTTTAAAAGCGTGGCCCATGACCAAATCAAAGAATATTGGAAACCAGCACTCAAAGCTCGGTTCACACCAAGAGCCTAGCTTTGCCGTACAAAAAAATGAGCTTGGAAGCAAAATTTTCGCTAAGTTAAACTTGGGCGCTCACAACATGACCATGCCTCTTTCAAAGGGATATAACTTGAGCTTCTAGTGTCCGATTGATGTGCTTCTAGTTGCGTTGGAAAGCTGACATTCAGAGCTTTCCAACGATATATGGCAATCCATATTTGGCATGAAATTGAGGCACGAGTGAAAGGCATCTTTAAGGATAAAAAACAAGCAAAAAAATCAGCCAATACTTCCACCAAGGTTCGAAGCTAGAGCCTCACTCCAAAGCAAAGTAGCGCTCATATGGAGAGCTCTGAGCTCTTGCCAAGATCTTTATCGTACTCTACACAAAAAAAAGAGGAATACAGCATGGAAAAAGTGGAGATGCTAGGATTCGAACTTGGAGGCTTCACTAGAGACAAAGAGGAAGCTCTTGCCGAGAGCTTTGAGCTCTTGGAGAGAGCTTTGTTGTGTTGCATTGGAAGGCCAAAGCTCTTGCCCAAAGCTCTTGCCAAGAGCTGAGCCTTGCCCTGGGAGCAACACCCATGGTCCCAATTCAACCAAAAATCCAATTTAATTCAATTATTCACCAAATCAAAAAGCCAACCGGATCCACTCTTCAAATAAAAAGCAAGCAAAGCCCATTGACTCAAAGGCACAAGAACAAGCTAGAATTAGGATTTTCATTTAATTGTAATTTCATTTTCATTGGGTAAAGCCTATATAAAGGCATCAATTCCATTTTATTAAGAAGGCAGGCTCCACTAGGGAGCAGAAGTAGTAGAGAGCTCTCTTTTAATTTTTCCTTTTTGAATTTGAGAATTAAATCTGGATCTTAGTTCTTCTTCCTGCATTTTCATTTTCTTCTGCAACATCTGTTCTTGGAATTTGAATTGAGATCGAAGAGCTTCATTGATTCTAAGTTTGAGAATCATCTTTTACCTCTCTTCTCAATTGTTCTAAGAATTGGATTTGAAGTTAGTTTCCTGTTTTCATTTTCTTGCTTCATCAACTTTTATTTTCTGCTTTAAATTTTGGATTAAGATTGAAGGAATTCTGTTTCAATTCCTGATCTAAAAATTCATCCTTATTCTTTTGCTACATAATTATAAGAATTAAGGAATTGGATCTAATTTCATTTGCTGTTTTCATTTTCAATTCAGTTTACATTGAGCTTGCTGCAAATCTCATTTACATTTCCTACACGATTTTAATTCCTCTGCAATTGCTCTAAGTTCTGATTCACTGCAATTTTGCTTCTCTGTTTACATTGCTCCCAATTTACTTTCTTGCAAGTTAAGCTTTCTGCAAGAGTTATGAGTTTTGATCTATTGCTCTCTTTAATTTCCAGCACCCCAACCCCCTTTACTTTTGATGCAATTTACTTTTCTTGCAATTTAAGTTTCAGCTTTTTTACTTTCTTGCTCTTTAAGTTTCAGCAATTTAATTCTTCTGCACCTTTAATTCACTGCAATTTGACTTTCTGTTGATCAACTTCACACAATTCACTCAATGTTAGCTTGACTAAACTAATCACCCACTAAAGTTGCTTGATCCATCAATCCCTGTGGGATCGACCTCACTCTTATGAGTTATTACTACTTGATGCGACCCTGTGCACTTGCCGGTTAGATTTGTGTGTTTGGAATTCGTTTTCCAAAAATACACATCAAGTTTTTGGCACCGTTGCTGAGGATTGATTAGATCAACAATGATTAAGTGGGTGAGAAATCTAGATCAAGCATTTTCTTTATTTTTGTTCTCTGTTTTAAATTGAAACCAAGGTATTTGTGTTTTTGCCTCACTAAGCAAATATCATATGAGACATGAATTTCAATTCTATTTGGTGTTGTGTTTTACAAAATTGAAATGGAGTTCAACTCATCTTGTGATTAAGCAGATTTTCTGGGATATCACCCACCATCACCAATTGACTATTCTAATGGTGGTTGGGAATATCACCAAGAAATTGTAGATCCTGAGCACTCTAATCTATGGAGATATGCTTTAGAACCACAAGATGAGCAAGAGAATCATATGGGATATGTCTCACCACCACAAGGTGATTCAAGTCATTATTCTAATGGTGGCTGGGAGTATTACCAAGAAACTACAAATTCTGAGTACTCCAATCCATGGAGATTTGCTCCGGAGCCACAAATTGATCAAGCTAAGCACATGAGATACTGTACAGAACCACAAAATGACTTATGTCATTATCCTTATAGTGTCTGGGCATATCAATAAGATTATGAACAATCAAGTGAAATGAACTATTTCCCAGAGCCACAAAGTGACTCATACTGTTATGACAATTACACAAACCATGGCTGGGAAGGGAATTTCAATGATTCATTTGATTGTGCTATCAATACATACATGAAAGATTGCTCCCCATGGCCACAAGATGATTCACACTCTGAGGAATTTTACAATGATTCACATTGTGGATGGGAGAATCAAAATCAGGAAGCATTTGATAGTTCATACTCCACTCATCAAGAGACATCATCACTTGAGCAAACCTTTAATTCCTTCATGCTAAATTGTCAAACCCCACCTCCTGATTTCTCATGTGAAAATTCTTCATCACTTGATTATGCCTCAACATATAGTTTTCTCCACGATCCATACCAACCACAAAATTCATTCCACAATTCACAAAATTCATTCCATGACATCACCGCAACACATCCATGCCCACAAAATTTCTCTCAACCTTCATCATTTGAGCTAGTAGCTAAGGATCCCCTTCAAAAGTCCAGAGAATTATTGAAAAGACAAGAACAACTCCTAGAGGAACAAGAACAATCCTGGAAAAGACAAAAAATTCTCCTCCAAAAGATGAATAAGCATTTGGAGAACATAGGGAAACACTCAGAACCATTAAGCAAGGAAAATGAAGACCAATTGATGAATGTGAAGGAGAAAGTGGAAGAGTAAGATGAAGAGGCTACTGTATCAAGTGAACTTTCAATGAAGAATGAGGTGGTTGAGAATGAAATTGCACTTGAGGTAACAAAGGAACATGAAAGCTCACAAACCCCACAAACCTCCCTGAACCAAAGATGCTCAACACTGATTGAAAGATATGAAAAGGAGATTAAGAAATCACGGGAAGAACAACAAACCTCTTCTATGAAAGTGCTATTAAAACAAATGTTGAGTGTAAAAGAGGAAGTGGAAGAACAAGAAAGTGAGTAGGACAATCAAGGATGTCTAAACTCAAGTGAAGCAGAAAATCACATGAAGGAAGGACTCACTGAAGCACCAACTCAAAAGGCTCTGGATGAAGATAAAACTCCAATAATCACACAGCAACCAAGTCTTGAATTCAAAGGAGTGAAGGCAACTAACAAGAGCAGCAATCATGTCCCTGGTCCAGCAAGCAAGATCAATCAAGCCATGTACAAAAGGAGGCTTGCTGAGAGGAAACCAAGAAAGGGGACAATAGCTGAAACTTCTCCCCCCTTAAAGTCATTCTTCTTAACAAACTGGAAGACTAGGAAGAAAGTGAAGAACAAAATGTCAAGCTAATAACACTAAAAGAGCGCTTGTTGGGAGGCAACCCAACCTTGGGTAGCATTTTATTTCTTTGTCTGGTTCATTTTCTATGTCTGTTTAGTTAAATTTCAATAAATTGGCATATGATCACATTCTAAGTTTGGTGTTGCTCTACAACAAATTGTTTTCAATCCCTTTGGATGATTGCATCAATTCTACATGGAAGTGTCACACTAAGATTCTAAGTTTGGTGTGCCACTAATTTTTTTTATGCAAATCATCCAGTAATACCACTTGTTTGCATAATCATAATGCCTTGGCAGTGTTATTTTTCTTGTAGTTAGATAATTTTAGTTTTCTTGTTCTTTTAGTCATTTCCTTATCTTTAATGCTCTCTTTTATTAACTATTTTTGTTAATGCATCACCAAGAGATCCTTATTCATGGTAGACTTTTGGCTTAGTGATTGTATTTAACATATAACAGTTCCATGTGTTTAGTTTTAGTTCAAATAAATTGACATATGGTTGCATTCTAAGTTTGGTGTTGCTATGCAACAAAATTTGGTTCCAATCCTTACAAGATACTTGCATCAATTCCAAGTGAAAGTGTCACACTAATTTTGGTGTGCCACTTATATTTTATACAATGTATCATGTACACCCTCTTATTTTTGCAACCATAATGTCTTTGTTTCTCTGTGCCTTCATATCTTTAATTTTGCTTGCTTAGAGCACATGTACTACTAACATTTTATTGTGTAAGACATTCATGATCCATCTTAGCCCCATAGCCACGGTTCTAATTGCTGCTTGAGGATGAGCAAGTATTCTGAGTTTGGTATGGGAAGGAGGAGAATGGAAGGAAAATGACAACAATAGAGAAGATGAATTACAAGGTTGTAAAGTTCCTTTTTCTCTCATTTGTTTCCAGCACTTTAAATTGCATGATTGTCTTTACCTTATCTGTATGCATGTGTGTATGAATATGCATAGTTTGATTTCTAAATGGTAACATGCTGCTGTGACATCATGACCACCAACTTGAATTCTGTGAGTTCAAAAGCAATAAAGCATCATGATCATAAACAAACAAGGAATTAAAGAAGAATTTAGCATGTGCATACAAGTATTGGAGAGCTAGTATGTTTGATTGTTGCTCAATTTCATTAGATTTTATTTAATTGAAGTTTTTATCTAGGACATTTTGTGAAATCTTTTGAAATCATGAAAACCTTGAAAAAAGCAAAAAAGGGCAAGAAAAGAAAAAAGGGAAAGAATGAGAAAGCTGAAGGCTCTGAGTACCAATGGCAATTTATTTGTTAAGTACTTGTGGTGTTTATGTATCAAGCCAAATGCTTGAAAACAAAACACTTAGAAGTCAAGGCTAGGCTCAAGTGCAAAAGCACTCCCTCAAAGCTTAAGGTTCTGAGCATCAATGATTACAAAGTCAAAGAAAAAAAATATGAGCTTAATAAAGTCCTCTAATTCAAATTCTTGTGGTGCTTATGTATACCGGGTCGTATCAAGTAATAAAACTCACTAAGAGTGAGGTCGATCCCATGGAGATTGGTAGATTAAGCAACTTTAGTTAAATGGTATATTTAGTCAAGCATACATGGTTTGAATTCATGAGATTTGATTTTTTTTAATGTAATTGCGGAAAGTTAAATGACAAGGAATTTAAAGAACTAGAATAAAGAAGGAAAATGAAAGTAAATAACTAAAACTTAAAGTGCAAGAAACTTAAATGACATTAAAGATAAATTGCAAGAAAGTAAAGATTGCAGAATTGTTGAGAGTAGAAAGGTAAATTGCAAGGAATAGAAAACAGAATGTAAATGGCAAGAATAATAAATTGCAAGAATATAGAAGGGAATTGGGTAGTGGGTATTCAAGATAACTAAAGAGCAAAAGAGATGAGAATTGATGATGGAAGGATCATTAGGGATCAGAGATGTAAATTGTCATGAATTGACTTTGCTCATCTCCTTCTCAATCATGGGTATAGATCCATGGCGGATTGTGAATAATTGAATCTCAATCTCTTGGCAATTCAATTTCTCTCAACACAATCAATTGCCACTCTCGTGATCTAATTGGTCATGAGAAGATGTGAAGTTCAATTTCTAATCCAAGCCACACAACTTTCAGAATCTCAACTAAGGGAGGTTACATCTCACATACCAACCCAAAGTGTATTGATCAAAGAAATCATGAAAGGATAACTCTAAACTGAATTATATGGATTCTTTCTCAAGTTCACCATATAATTCATGTATATTCAACCCTTCTCTCGAATGTAATTGAATATGTGAAGAACAAGAGTCTCCTCTTAGATGAACCACTTGAATTGAGAAGGAAAAGAATGATTGTCAACCCATTCAAATAAACAGAGCTCCTCCCCCTAATGAAGGTGGGGTTTAGTGAATCATAGCTCTATATTCAACAACAAATGCAAAAGTAGACATTAAAATTGAGTAGTAAAAAAATGAAGAATGAAGAAGAAGAAGTTCTTAGAAAACTAAAATTTTAAATTGCTTCCGAAAGGTAACTTCACCAAAAACTAAGTGTAAGAGTCTCTAAAAGTAAAAAGTGCCAAAGTGTAAGAAGTAAAAAGTCTAGCGGAAGAAGTTCCTCAAGTACAAAATTCTACTCTATTTATTCTACTCCTAAAACTCATTTGGAGGTCTTCAATTGGATTAGCAATGTGGGCTTTTCCTTTGTTAAGTTCCTGGTCCAATGAAGGAAGTATTCCCCTTTGAAGAGAGTGTAGAGAGCAAGAGCAAGTTCTCATCAATCCTGGCCCAACTGGGTGTTACTGGCAAACACGCTAGCTTTATGCATGTTGGCAACGTGCAAGGAATTTCCTGGGCACCAGGCTTGGTGCTTGGGCGTTGCCAGCCCAAGTTGTTGCCAAACACTTAGCCCTTTCTGCCTTTTTGAACTCAGTTTTGATGCCCAAAGATGCCTCTGGATTGAGCTTTAATTTTGTGCTTCACTATAGACTATTATACATGGTTGGAAAGCTCTAGATGTCAACTTTCTAACACAACTAAAAGCATGTCAATTGGATCTCTATGGTTCAAGTTATGCATCCTTGAAGGAGGTAAGGTTAAGTTGCCAACTCTGCTGGATACACCCTAGCACGTTGCCAACTTGGTTTCCAAGTTGCCAACGTGCTGCTCCTCCTGGCTGTTGATAAACCCCAATTTGACGGTTTATCTTGTATCGAATTTAGAGTATTTTGACGACCTTTTCTCACATTTAACCTATGAATTTGCATGGTTTTGTAATCTCTCCCGTATTTGTGCTTAAGTGTAAAAACATGCTTTTTAAGCCTTATTTTGATTAACTCTAAATCCTCTTTGATTCTACAAGATGCCTTGATGTGTTTTGCTAGTAATTTCAGGATTAAAATAGGCTAGGCATGGATCAAAGGGAGCAAGGAAGGAAGCATACAAGTGGAGAGAAGCATAAAAAGCCAAAGAAGCAAAATCAGTCATGTACGCGCACGCGCACAAGGCGCTCACGCGTACATTGCAGATTGGTCAAGGGCGCGCACGCGTACTGTGCGCGCATGTGCCACAATCCACATGTGACCTCATTAAAGCAACATGTGCCTGGCGATTTTGAAGGGTTTCTGAACCCATTTTGGCGCCAATTGCTGATAGAGGGGAATAAAAGGATCAAGGATTAAAGGGGAAGACATATTGGAATCATTTAGCATCATTAGGATTAGGATTAGTTAGTTTTAGAGAGAGAAGCTCTCACTTCTCTCTAGAATTAGGATTAGGTTTAGGTTAATCTCTCTTCTCAGATCTAGGTTTAATTCATCCTTTAATTCACTTCTCCTCTATCAATTTTTACTCTTCTCATCTTCCTCTTTCTAGTTATGTGCTTTGATAATTGTAATTCTTCATTTTGTTGTGGATAGATTGTTGTTCTTTTGTTTTCCTTCAATAATGCAATTTGAGGTAATTCATGATAATTGTGAGTTCCTTGATTGTTGTTGTTAGTTCTTTGTATTCAATTGTTGTTAGAAGTCATCCTTATTGTGATTTACTATACTTTCCTTTTGTGCCTTTCAAGTGTTTGATTAAATGCTTGGAAGAATGTTAGACTAGAATTTTATGTTCTTGGCTTGAGAAGGTAACTTAGGATTTCTTGAGTCACTAGTGTCCAATTGATTGATAGTTGATAGCCATTAACTCTAGCCTTCATTAATCCAATTAGTGGAAAGCTAGGATTTATGGACTAGGATTGATATAACTCACTTGACTTTCCTTTGTTAATTGATTTAAGGATGACTAAGTGGGATTAATCCTTGCAACTACCATACTTGTGGCTAGTGATAATGATGAAGACCCTTGACAACCAAACCTTGCCAAGACCATTTTGTTAATAAAGTTTTCTTACCATTTACTATTCGTATTTCTCATCCAAAACCCCAAAATAAACAAGTCCATAACCAATAACAAGAACACTACCCTGCAAGTCCTTTGAGAGACGACTCGAGGTTTAAATACTTCGGTTTATAGATTTTAGGGGTTTGTACTTGTGACAAACAAAATTTTTGTATGAAAGGATTATTGTTGGTTTAGAGACTATACTTTACAACGAGATTTCATTAGTGAAATTCTAAACCGTTAAAAATCCAATCATCAGCTGCACCTAAATGGGCGTTGCCAACTTGGTTTCCAAGTTGCCAACTTGTTGTTCCTCCTTGCTCCAAGATTTCCTTGCTCCATTGTCTTCTTGCTTCATCACCTAACATAAACCAAATAATTTTCCTCAAAGTTTTGCCATCTTATACATTAATTTTCAAGGGAATCATTGATGACAAGTCATCTTAGCCTAGTTTCACTAGTCTTTTTCTTTTGTTTTCACTTGAATTATGCACTCTCTTGAGGTCTAAGAAAGCCAATTTGGGTAGATTTTCATGCTTCCTTTGATTGAATTAACCATAGATGAATTAACGCAATTTCATGAGGTTTTATGCTATATTTGATACATATTGTGAAAGAATGAATATCTCATGATTTTAAGCATAGCTTTGATGTGTTTGGTTGATTAATGATAGGTGAAGAAAGCTTGGAGAAAGGTTGAAGCAAGAAGGAATGGCTAGGAGTAAAGAGAGGACAATGGAATAAGTAAAATTGAACCAGGAAGCAAAAAGCTGGACCTAAAGTTAGCCTCAAACTTTTGCACAAACTTTTGGGTGAAAAGTTAGCCCCAACGTTAGACCCCTAACTTTTGGGCTAACGTTGGAACTTGAAAATCACTCCCTGGGCACCAAAAGTTTGCGCCAACGTTAGACCCCTAACTTTTGGGCTAACGTTGGCACATGAAAATATCCCTGACCACCAAAAGTTTGCGCCAACGTTAGACCCCTAACTTTTGGGCTAACGTTGGCACATGGGAAATACAAAAGGGGAGCAAACGTTTGTGCCAACGTTAGACCCCTAACTTTTGGGCTAACGTTGGCGCCATAAGTGCACAAGGTAAAGCCAACGTTGGAGCAAAAGTTAGACCCCTAACTTTGGCACCAACGTTGGTATCAGCAGATTATGGTAGCTGATATGAAAAGTTGGAGCAAAAGTTAGACCTCTAACTTTTGCTCAAACTTTTACTCCAACTTTTGCAAAACTCCAACCCGGTTCAATTGGTTCACTTTGGTTCCTCTCCAAACTCCAAGAGCAATCAATCAAGGCCTCTTTCAACCCAATTCCACCAAGAGCAAAGGCCCAACCCAAGGCTTGAAGATCATTTGAAGAAAGTGTATAAATAGGATAGAATTCAAGTTATTGAGGAGCTCTTCTTTTTAGTTTTCCTTTAGTTTTGCTTAGTAGTTTTCAGAGAGCTTTTGGTATTGAGTCTTAGTTTCGGGGAAGGAGAATTCCATTCTCTTCCTCTTAGTTTTACTACTTTCAATTTCAATTACTATTGTCTTGGATCTTGGGTTGGAGAATTGAAGAAATTCTGTTTCAATCTCATCCTGGGATTTCTCTGTTTCTTTACTGCATAATTGAGTTTAAATTTCTGTTAATTGCTCTTCATCTACTTTCTTTGCAATTTACAATTTCTTTGCAAGTGTTCTGGTTGGATCTGGGAAGGCATTGAGATCTAGACTCGGTTATCTAGTCTCTTGGGTCTTGAGATCTGAATTTCCAATTTCCAATTCTCTGTTTATTGCTTTTCATGTTCATTTACTCTTCCGCTTCAGATCCGATTCAATCTCAATCCCCTTTTACTCTTCTGTTTGATGCAATTTAATTTTCCTTGTTTAATTTCTGCAAATCCACTTCCCAATTCCCTTTACATTTCAAGTCATTTACATTTCTTGCAATTTAAGATTCCGCAATTTACATTTCTTGCATTCTAAGTTTCTGCAATTTATATTACTTGTTCTTTAAGATTCAGCAATTTAATTCTTGCTCTCTTTAATTCCATGCAATTTACACATTCCCTTTACTTTCAATGCAATTTAAATTCTGCAAATCACAAATCACTCAACCAAATCTTGATTCGCTTGACTAAATCAACCACTAAACTAAAATTGCTCAATCCTTCAATCCTTGTGGGATCGACCTCACTCCCGTGAGTTATTATTACTTGATGTGACCCGGTGCACTTGCCGGTGAGTTTGGATGTTGGAATTCGTTTTCCAAAAATATCCATCAATCATTCACATCAACTTCCATATAAGCTTCTTGAATCATTTGCATAGATTATGCCAAATTTCACTTAGTTCTTGGTTCATGAATGCATGGAGGAAAAGTTCACAAAATTGCTTGTTTTTTTCAAAAAAAGTGAGTGAAACTAAACCAACAAGCTAATAATTTACCAGGATCTTGTTTCTTTTGAGGTAAAGTTTGCTGAACCCATGTATTTAGTTCACTAATGAGCAAGGAAGGTTCATCTTCCCAAGTCTCATTACCAAACAACTTGGCATTCAGCTTCATGATGGCTCCTAGATATTGAGCAACTTGCTCTTTAGTTACATCTTCATCCTCTTCAGAGGAAGAATAGTTCTCAGAGCTCATGAATGGCAGAAGGAAGTTTAACGGAATCTCTATGGTCTCTATATGAGCCTTAGATTCCTTTAGGTCCTCAATAGGGAACTCCTTTCTGTCTGGAGGATGTCCCATGAGGTCTTCCTCATTGGGATTCACGTCCTCCCCTTCCTCGTTGGATTCGGCCATTTTGATTATATCAATGGCCTTGCACTCTCTTTTTGGATTCTCTTCTGTATTGCTTGGGAGAGTACTAGGAGAAGTTTCAGTGATTTTTTTACTCAGCTGACCCACTTGTGCCTCCAAATTTCTAATGGAGGACCTTGTTTCATTAATGAAACTTAAAGTGGCCTTAGATAGACCAGAGACTGTGTTTGCTAAGCTAGAGGGGCTCTGCTCAGAATTCTCTATCTGTTGCTGAGAAGATGATGGAAAAGGCTTGCTATTGCTAAACCTATTTCTTCCACCATTATTAAAGCCTTGTTGAGGCTTCTGTTGATCCTTCCATGAAAAATTTGGATGATTTCTCCATGAGGGATTATAGGTGTTTCCATGGGCTTCACCCATGTAATTCACCTCTGCCATTGCAGGGTTCTCAGGATCATGAGCTTCTTCTTCAGAAGATGCCTCTTTAGTACTATTGGATGTATTTTGCAATCCATTCAGACTCTGAGAAATCATGTTGACTTTCTGAGTCAACATTTTGTTCTGAGCCAATATGGCATTCAGAGCATCAATTTCAAGAACTCCCTTCTTCTGAGGTGTCCCATTACTCACAGGATTCCTCTTAGAGGTGTACATGAACTGGTTATTTGCAACCATGTCAATGAGTTCTTGAGCTTCTGCAGGTGTTTTCTTTAGGTGAATAGATCCACCGGTAGAATGGTCCAGTGACATCTTAGAGAACTCAGAGAGACCATCATAGATTATATCCAAAATGGTCCACTCTGAAAGCATGTCAAAAGAACACCTTTTGGTCAACTGCTTGTATCTTTCCCAAGCTTCATAGAGGGATTCACTATCTTTTTGCCTGAAGGTCTGAACATCCACTCTAAGCTTGCTCAGCTTTTGAGAAGGAAAGAATTTGGCCAAGAAGGCCGTGACCAGCTTATCCCAAGAGTCTAGGCTATCTTTAGGTTGTGAGTCCAACCACATTCTAGCTCTGTCTCTCACAGCAAAAGGGAAAAGCATGAGCCTGTAGACTTTAAGATCTACTCCATTAGTCTTAACAGTATCACAGATCTGCAAGAACTCAGTTAAAAACTGATAGGGATCTTCTGATGGAAGTCCATGAAACTTGCAGTTCTGTTGCATTAGGGCAACTAGTTGAGGCTTCAGCTCAAAATTGTTTGCTCCAATGGTAGGGATTGAGATGCTTCTTCCATAAAAATTGGAAGTAGGTGTAGTATAATCACCAAGCATCCTCCATGCATTATTGTTGTTGTCATTATTTTCGGCTGCCATCTCATCTTCTTTTTCAAAAATTTCTGTAAGGTTTTCTCTAGATTGTTGTATTTTAGCTTCTTAGTTTCTTCTTCAAAGTACTTTCAGGTTCAGGATCTGCTTCAACAAGAATGTTCTTGTCCTTGTTCCTACTCATATGAAAAAGAAGGGAACAGAAAATAATAATAGGGATCCTCTTTACCACAGTAGAGAGATTCCTTTATGTGAGTGGAAGAAAATAAGAAGAAAATCCGAACACAGGTAGATGGGAGAAGAGGGTTTGAATTTGAGTAGAAGAGAAGTGTTAGTAGATAATTAAATAAATAGAAGAAGATGAGAGGGAGGAGTTTTCGAAAATTAACTAAAATAAAAGAAAAATATTTTTGTTTTTATTTTAAATTAAAGTTAAAATTTGAATTTATAAAAAGGAATAAAATTAAAATTTAAAACAATTAGTTAAATAAAAAGATTTTTTGAAAAAGAGGGAGGTGATTTTCGAAAATTTGAGAGAGGAAAGTAGTTAGGTGGTTTTGAAAAAGATAAGAAATAGTAAAACAAACAAAAAGTCAATTAGTTAGTTGAAAAAGATTTGAAAATCAATTTTGAAAAGATAAGAAGTTAGAAAAGATTTTGAAATTGATTTTGAAAAAGATATGATTTGAAAAGATATGGTTGAAAAAGATTTGATTTTTAAAATTGATGACTTGACTAATAAGAAACTAAAAGGTATGATTCTAGAAATTAAAGATTGAACATTTCTTAACAAGAAAGTAACAAACTTCAAATTTTTGAATCAATCACATTAATTGTTAGTAAAGTTTTTGAAAATCATGAAATAAAGATAAGAAAAAGATTTTGAAAATCAATTTTAAAAAAATTTTCGAAAATAGCACAAGAAAAAAGAAAAGATTAGATTTTGAAAAAGATTTTGAAAAGATAAGATTTTTAAAATTGAAATCTTGACTTGACTAACAAGAAACAACTTATTTTAAAATTTTTTGACTAAGTCAACCCAAAGATTTCGAAATTTATGAGTAAAATAAGGAAAATATATTTTTTTGATTTTTTGAATTTAATGAGTTGAGAGAAAAACACAAATATGACCCAAAGCATGAAAATTTTGGATCAAAACCAATGATGCATGCAAGAACACTATGAATGTCAAGATGAACACCAAGAACACTTTGAGGATCAAGATGAACATCAATACTTATCTTTGAAAAATTTTCAAGAAAAGAAAAACATGCAAGACACCAAACTTAGAAATTTTTAATGTTTAGACACTATGGATTAAAAAATGCATATGAAAAACAACAAAAGACACAAAACAAGAAAATATGAAGATCAAACAAGAAGACTTATCAAGAACAACTTGAAGATCATGAAGAACACCATGCATGACTTTTTCAAAAAAAAATGCATAAATTTTAAAAACATGCAATTGACACCAAACTTAAAAATTGACTCAAGACTCAAATAAGAAACACAATTTTTTTTTGGTTTTATGATTTTATTAATTTTTTTTTGGATTTTTTTCGAAAATTATTTTTAGAAAAAACAAAAAAGAGAAAAAAATTTTGAAAGGTTTTTGAAAACTTTTTGAAAACAAAATAAAGGTTGAAACAAGAAGAAAATTACCTAATCTGAGCAACAAGATGAACCGTCACTTGTCCAAACTCAAACAATTCCCGGCAATGGCGCCGAAAACTTGATAGGCAAAATTGTGACTCAAACTTTTCACAACTCGAACAATTCCAAGCAATGACTCCAAAAACTTGGTGCACAATACTATGGTTCACACACATTCTTCACAACTTCGCACAACTAACCAGCAAGTGCACTAGGTCGTCCAAGTAATAAACCTTACGTGAGTAAGGGTCGATCCCACAGAGATTGTTGGTATGAAGCAAGCTATGGTCATCTTGTAAATCTCAGTCAGGCGGATTCTAATGGTTATAATAGTTTTCGAATATAAAGATAAATAAAGCATAAAATAGAGATAGAGATACTTATGTAATTCATTGGTAGGAATTTCAGATAAGTGCATGAAGATACTGTGTTCCTTATGAATCTCTGCCTTCCTACTACTTTCATCCAATCATTCTTACTCCTTTCCATGGCAAGCTGTATGCTGGGGGATCACCGTTCTCAATGGCCACCATCCGTCCTCTCAGTGAAAATGGTCCAGGTGCGCTGTCACTGCACGGCTAATCATCTGTCCGTTCTTGATCATGTAAGAATAGGATTTACTATCCTTTTGCGTTGTCACCACGCCCTACAGTCGCGAGTTTGAAGCTCGTCACAGTCATTCAATCCCTGAATCCTACTCAGAATACCACAGACAAGGTTTAGACTTTCCAGATTCTCAAGAATGCTACCAATGGATTCTAGCATATACCACGAAGATTCTGATCAAGGAATCCAAGAGATATTCATTCAAGCTTATTTGTATGTAGAACAAAAGTGGTTGTCAGACACACGTTCATAAGTGAGAATTGTGATGAGTGTCACATAATCATCACATTCATCATGTTCTTGGGTGCGAATGGATATCTTAGAATAAGAATAAGCGTGAATTGAATAGAAGAACAATAGTACTTTGCATTAATACTCGAGGAACAGCAGAGCTCCACACCCTTAATCTATGGTGTGTAGAAACTCCACCGTTGAAAATATATAAGTGAAAATAAGGTAGGCATGGCCGTGAGGCTAGCCACCAATGTCTAAGGACTAACAATAATCAAAGATGTTCCAAAAGCTTGTCCAAAGATGATGTGAGTACAATAGTAAAACATTCTATTTATACTAAACTAGTTACTAGGGTTTACAGAAATAAGTCTAAGTGCAGAAATCCACTTCCGGAGCCTACTTTGGTGTGTGCTTGGGCTGAGCTTGAGCTTTGCATGTGCAGAGGCTTCTCTTGGAGTTAAACGCCAAGTTGTAATGTGTTTTTGGCGTTTAACTCTGGTTTGTGACGTGTTTCTGGCGTTTTACTCCAGAATGCAGCATGGAACTGGCGTTGAACGCCAGTTTGCTTCATCTAAAATCAAATAAAGTATGGACTATTATATATTGCTGGAAAGCCCGAGATGTCTACTTTCCAACGAAATTGAGAACGCACCATTTGGAGTTTTGTCGCTCCAGAAAATCTATTTGAAGTACAGGGAGGTCAGAATCCAACAGCATCTGTAGTCCTTTTTCAGCCTCTTATCAGATTTTTGCTCAGGTCCCTCAATTTCAGCCAAAAAATACCTGAAATCATAGAAAAACACACAAACTCATAGTAAAGTCCAGAAATGTAAATTTTGCATAAAAACTAATAAAAAACATCCCTAAAAGTAGCTAGATCCTACTAAAAACTACCTAAAACAATGCCAAAAAGCGTATAAATTATCCGCTCATCAAGGGCTGTACATGACAAGAATATCAAGCGAAAAGAGTTCAGACCTGGAGAATTAGTCCTCCTTTACAACTCCAGGTTGAGACTCATGCCAGGAAAGCTGAGATCAAGATGGGAAGGCCCCTACAGAGTGGAAAAGGCTGAGCCATACGGCGTCTTCCACTTGAGTCACCCTTCAAGCCCCAATATCCTCAAGGTCAATGGCCACCGCTTGAAGCTTTACCATGGTGAGAAGATGAAGGACAACAAGGAGCTGGAGATCCTCCTCTTGGCGGATCCACCTACAGAAGTAGACTGAGCTTGTGGAACATCCAACTTAAGGACGTTAAAGAAAAGTGCTAGGTGGGAGACAACCCACCATGGTATGATCGTTCTTTTTCTTTCTTAGTTTATTTTGTTTCATTTTTCTCAGTCTCATGCATACATTCTGCATCATAACTTGCATTCTTCATAATAAAAAAAGGGGGGATCGATGCCCAAGCGCCTAATACGTGTTCGCGTCCTTCGTGCATACGAAATATGTGAGATGGAATAGTGAGTTGCGCGGGAGCTGGGCAAGAAATGTGCTTTAAGCACAATCAAGCCCACGGGTATGCGTACTGTACGTGTGCGCGTCGCTTCCCACTCTCATAATCCACGCGTCTGCGTCTATAGCGCACCCGCATGCATAAGTTAATAGGCGTAAATCCATGTTTGACCAGAGAGTTGGGCTGGTCTGGGACTGGCGCTGTGCTAGGAGGCATATATTCATTCACGCGTACGCATCCCTGACGCGTGCGTGCCCTTTTTAACACATTCCCATCCACGCGTGCGCGTGTATGACGCACACGCGTCCCGTGCAACTTTGGCCCCAGCATGAAACGAACAGAGAGTTGTGCGTGTGCGAGGCTGGACTCGCGCGACTGGCACAATTCAGGGCACACGTCCACGCACTGGACGCTTACGCGTCCTTTCTTTTTGTGCAATGCACGTGTACCCGTTCGGTACGCGTGCGCGTCACTTGCACCACCTCAATTCCGTAGTGCGCTGCCCAGAGTTCAAACTTTCCCAAATCTTAATTCTCTTTCTTTCCTAATTCCTTCTTCTTTCTTCTTTCTTCTTTCTTCTTCTCTCTTTCACCCCTCTTCCTTCCTACCTCTCCCCTCATCCTACTTCCATCTTCTTCATCAAGGTTTATTTTCTTCCTCTCCCCTACTCTTTCATTCTTCTCTCATTTATTGCATTTATTTCTTGTTTTCTTTTCTCCCTAATTTTCTTTTAGCTTAGTTATTTGTGATTTCTTTTTCATCCTTTTCTCATGCATTTTTATGTTGGTGTTGGTGCTTTATTTGGGTATTTATTTTATTGTATTTGAGTTTGTGGGTATTATGAGGAGTGATTTGACGATTGATATTTTCTTATGGATCTCATATACATTTGAATTACTTAATTTCATTCTTATTTTAACTTGAACACCAAGTGTTTGTGAAAAAGGAAACATGGCATTTTACACTATTTTCTATCATATTCTTCCTACTTTAATGCCTCTTTTTCACAACTCTTGCAATCCACATGTATTGAGCATATCTTTCACAATTATCATCATACCAATGCCCTCTCTTGCCTTCCATGTGATACTTATTATTGAACTTGATGCTTGCCTATGCTTCTCATGCCTCTTACTTGCATGCCATACACCCTCATAATCTTACTTGCTGTCCCATGTGCATATTGTAGCTACCATGCTCTCAAGACATTGTTTATTTTCTTGGGCATTTATTATCACTTGGACTTTCCTCTTTCAGTTTTTTGCTATCTATATTTACTATTTCTCCTCTTTCTTTCTTCCTTAGGATGGGTACCCAGAAAGGAAAAGGGAAGGCTACTGATAAGCCACCGGAAAGGAAAGGCACTAAAAGAGCGGAGGCCAAGGCGCAACCCACTACAAGCATTAAGCCGCCCATGAAGCGGATAAAGCAGACAATCAAAGTTGATGAAGCAGAGAAAGCTTTTCCTGCTAGGGACTCTGCACGGTTAACTAACCGTTACTGTGAGCAGATGTTTCCCATTCTGGCTGAGAGAAACTATAATAATGAGCATCTAATCATTCTTCCAACACACCTTGTTGATTTTGTAGAACCCCACATCGAAAGAAGACAGTGGAGATTCTTGAGAGGGTAGCCGCGAGTGGCCAATCTATCATGGGTAGTTGAATTCTACTTCAACTTTCACTTGCCGACCCTGCAGTCTGTCTATGTTCGTCAAAAGTAAGTTCCTGTCTCTGAGGGAGCCATTCAGAGAGCATTGGATCTTCCGCCTGGCCTAGAGGGGTTAGACGCCTATCAAGAGGCCTCTCTCAAGCGGCAGACATACCAATTTGACTGGGATAGCGTCCTTGGGGTTATAGCTCAACCGGGCAGCACTTGGATCTTTGAGCAACATCGGACTCAACCTAAGAGCATTGCAGCTCCAGCACTTACCTTGGAGGCTCACGTGTGGGCACAAATTATGTCCTACTATGTCTTTCCGAGCACTCATGAGTCCACATTCACTGTTGACATGGCTGTTCTCATCTGGTGCATTCTCACCGAGCAGCCTCTCAATTTACCAAGACACATCCGGCAGGCCATGGGGCACGTACAGATTACGGGTAACCTACCCTTTCTCGCACTAGTTTCGGATCTTGTCTCTGCAGCTGGAGTTCCCTATAGGGCTGGGGACACCAAAGCCATGATTCCAGTGGCTGATCAGTATGTCCTGAATGGAAAGTATATCAGACCCCTAATACCATCTGCTAGGCGACATCCCGGCCCATCTATAGACACTCCTCCTACTTCCACCCCGCCCTCACCTACACCTCCTCCACCATCCACTACTCAGATGTTCCTTCAGATTTTTCAGAGGTTAGACCGGCAAGACAATGGAGTGACTGGAGCGTCGCAACAAGCGCCGATACACCTATCTGAAGGAGCTCATTGATAGTACTCACCCACATCTAGAAGAGAAGGATACACCGGACTCCACTTCACCTACCAGCACCGGGAGCCATGACGACCCTGACAGTGGGGGTGATGCTACCAGTCCCACCTTGCTCCTTACTGATGACACAGATGACCGTGCCAAGCCTTAGTGTGGGGAGGTCAGTACTTGACTTCCGGAGGTAATCTCTCTCTTAACACCAATATGTTATTTTTTCTTTTGCTAGATAGGATAGATTGCATGATAATAATTGCTTGCATGTATGTTCTGCTTGGTTGAAATAATGAGTTTCTCCTCAAGACCCTGTTTAGAGCATTTCACTAATTCAAATTGAAAAATTTGTATTAAACTTGTTTGAAGATTGTAATTTGGAACATGGTTGATCGCTAAGAACACACAACCTGTGAAATTTTGAGCCTAATTATATGGTTACATTATTTAACCATGATTTTTATTCTTGTGTGTTTTCTTCTCTATGATTGCAATCTATGTTTTGTTCCATTCTATATGTCCATTATTTAGCGTATATTCATGCATACACATGATTGAGGCCATCATTTGTCATTAGCTCACTTATCCCAAATAGCCTACCATTTCATCTACCTTTCTTTGTCACTTTGAGCCCTTTTAACCCCCAATTATTCTTTGTGTTACCACATCACTAGCCTTAAACGGAAAATAATTAAATTATCCCATTTGAATATTTGGTTAGCTTAAGATAGAGATTGTGTGTCAATTAAGTGTGGGGAAATATGGGAACTTGGGTTAGTAAGAAAGTGTTTTGGAGTTATTAACAAATTTTGAGAATTTGGGTGCTACTCATGTGAAATTATAAAATCATAGGCATTGATCCATTATGCTTTCATTTAAAAAATAAATAAATAAAAAAATAATAAATAATAAATAAATAAATAATTAGGGAACAAAAATTACCCCAATGTTAAGTACAAATAAAAAGATCAATGCATATGTGATGAAAGAAAATTGATACATGGGTATGTGAAATGTACAAAAGTGAGATTTTGGGTAGCTAGGCATGATTTTAGAATTATATAGAGTATGTGTAAGTGTGAGGTGAGAACTTAGGTTAGTCAAAGATTCAATTTATAGCTCACTTGGCCATACATATATCCTCACCCTTACCTTTGCCCCATTACAACCTTGAAAAGACCTCATGATGTTTGCATTTGTACACTAGATATTTGTTGATTGGTTAGATGAAGAGCAAAATTTTAGAAAGCATGACTAGAGGAGACTAGAGTGGATTAACCCTAAACACCTGAGTAATTAGAGTGCATATACTTTTCCAGTGAGGCTTCAATGCTTGATTCTACGTTCCCGGCTTTCATGAGTAATCTTCTTACAAGTTTACTTACTTCTTATTGTGTGATTTGAATTAGTGGGATCTGATTTATGTTTGTCTTGGAGGACTTGTTTATTTTTAACCAAGTAGGTAGAAACATCTTAGCATGTAGTTGCATTCATTCATAGGTTGCATTGCATGAGTCTTGCTTTCCCCTATTCATTCTTTTGGTCTCCTTGAGCTTAGCATGAGGACATGCTAATGTTTAAGTGTGGGGAGATTGATAAACCACTATTTTATGGTTTATCTTGTGCTAAATTGAGTGGTTTTTATCAATTCTTTGCACACTTATTCATACAAACTGCATGGTTTTACAAATCCTTTCCAATTTTGTTCAATGATTGAAAACTTGCTTTCTAAGCCCTTAAATTGTGTGCTTTTAATTCCCCTTTATACTATTCGATGCCATGATCCGTGTGTTAAGTGTTTTCAGGCTTTATAGGGCAGGAATGGCTTAGAGGATGGAAAGAAAGCTTGCAAAAATGGAAGGAACACAAGAAACCAAGGAGCTGGCCAGCGAGAATCGACGCGCACGCGTACTTGACGCGTACGTGCAACTTGGCGCATTCCATAGAGACACGGACGCATACCTGACGTATACGCGTGAACGCGCAGAAGACTATCAACGTACACATGTGCTTGACGCGTATGCATGACATGCGCCACGTGCAGAATTTGTAGAAGACGCTGGGGGCGATTTTGGGCTGAGTTTGGACCCAGTTTTTGGCCCAGAAACACAGACTAGAGCCAGGGGACAGGAGGGACTCATCACACATTCACACATTCTCATTCATTAGTTTTAGTTTTAGTTTTGGGAATCGTGGAGAGATTTTATCACTTCCTCTAGGGTTCTTCAAATTCATAGATTTTCTAGTTTCATGCTTTTAGATTAGATATTGAGAAGAGTTACTACCTCCGTTGAAGTTTCTATTATTATAGTTTGTTTTCTATTTCCTTACTCTTTTATTTTCCATTTATATTGTTTCTTTCTCTCTCTCTCTTTCAAAGGCATGCAGGCAATCCTCACCAAATACAAAAGGTGTGTCAGCAACTAGAAGATTGCATAAGGATTTTGCAATTTTAGAGAAGTCCTTGCTAAACCTCCTGTAGAAATCTGCATGGCCTAAGAAACTTCTGATGGCTTTAACATTAGTAAGCAGCGGTAATTTTTCAATTATTTCCACCTTATCTTGATCGACCTCTATTCCCTTGTTTGAAATCCTATGCCCAAGAAAAATTCCTTCAGTTACCATAAAATGGTATTTCTCCCAGTTTAAAACCAGGTTTGTTTCTTGGCATCGCTTCAGCACCAGGGCTAGATGGTTAAGGCATGAGTTAAAGGAATCACCAAAAACCGAGAAGTCATCCATGAATACCTCTAAGAATTTTTCTACCATATCTGAGAAGATGGAGAACATACATCTTTGAAAGGTTGCTGGGGCATTATAAAGGCCAAACGGCATCCTTCTATAGGCGAACACTCCATATGGGCATGTAAACGTTGTCTTTTCTTGGTCCTGAGGATCTACTGCAATTTGATTGTAGCCTGAGTAGCCATCCAAGAAGCAGTAGAACGCATGGCCAGCTAGCCTCTCCAGCATCTGATCTATGAAAGGCAAGGGAAAGTGATCCTTTCTTGTGGCGTTGTTGAGTCTCCTATAGCCGATATACATACGCCATCCTGTGACAGTTCTTGTATGAATCAACTCATTTCTTTCATTGTGGATCATTGTCATCCCGCCTTTCTTAGGAACCACTTGTATAGAACTTACCCAAGGACTATCTAAAATGGGGTATATAATCCCAGCCTCCCACAACTTTGTAACTTCTTTTTGGACCACTTCCTTCATAGCTGGCTTCAGTCGCCTATGTGGTTGCACCACGGGTTTAGTATCACCTTCAAGTCTGATTTTGTGCATACATCGAGTTGGACTAATTCCCTTTAAGTTACTTATGTCCATTCGATAGCTGTCTTGTGGGCCTTGAGCACTTGAATCAGTGCCTCTTCTTCTTGCTGCTCCAGCGCAGAGCTTATAATGACTGGACAAGAGTCATCATCTCCTAAAAATATGTACTTCAAGGATGGTGGCAAAGGCTTAAGCTCAAGTTTAGGAGGTCTATCTTCCACTTTAGGGTTGGTTAGCGTCTCTTCCTACTTTTCTGTTGCATCCAGTTCTGGAACGTCATCCTTAATAATGCTACCCAGCTCCTCCTCTTGTCTTTCAATCTCTTGTACCTCTTCAACTAAGGGTTCTATGACATCAATCTTCATGCATTCCTGTGGGGGGGTCAGGATGTTGTACGGCCTTGACATCATTGAAGGTGAATGCATCTTTATCAACTTTTAGTATTACTTCCCCTATCTGAACGTCCATGAGGGTTCTTCTTATAGCCAGAAAAGATCTTCCTAGAATAATAGAAGAATTCCTATTCTCTTCCATATCTAGGATCACAAAGTCTGTGGAAAATGTAAAGGGTCTATCCCTGACAATCATGTCCTCAACCACCCCTGATGGGATATTGACGAGGCCATCAATGAGCTAAAGGCAGATATAGGTAGGCTTGGGTTCTTGTATCCGGAGCTTGTTCATTAATGATGATGCCATGAGGTTCATTCTTTCTCAAAGATCACATAGCGCTGTCCTTATGCAAGTGCCTCCAGGAGTGTATGGGATTATAAAACTACCAGGGTCCTGTAGCTTCTCTGGTAGGTTTTTTTGGATAACTGCACTGCATTCCTTGGTGAGGAGAACTGTTGCTGCCTCCCTCCAATCTCTTTTGTAGCTCCTTATGTCCTTCATAAACTTGGCATATGAAGGTATCTGTTCAAGAGCTTCAGCAAATGGGACCTTGATCTCAAGTGTCTTGAGGCTATCCAGAAACCTGGCAAATTACTCATCCTTTCCTGCCTTATAGAGTTTCTAAGGATATGGCAGCCTGGTTTTGTATTCAGGGGTCTTGAGTGGTGTGGGTGATTGTCCATAGTGACTGAGGAAGGGTTATTAGCCTACCTCAGTGGGAACCTGAACTGGGGTGTGTGTTGCCTTCCCCTTCTGGGCGTTGAATGCCTATGCTGCTCCCCCTTGGGCATTGAACGCCCTTTCTATTCCCCTCTGGGCGGTGAACGCCCCTATTGCTCCCTTCTGGGCGTTGAACGCTAGGAGCAATAGTCTGGGATGTTGCACGTTCTTCTTTTAGTGTGATATACATGGCATTCTTCAGCTGCTTGCTTAGCTTTTATTCGGTGCAGTTTTATTTTCACACTCTGGAGTGATGCTTGAGTCTCCTGTGCTATGTTGTACTGGCTCCTGGTGAATGTATGTATGTTCTCTAACTGCTTTGTCAAAAGGTCTAACCGTTCAGCCATTGCCTTGTTTTGAGCTAGGAGTATGTCTATGACAGATTCCTCATTGGGTTCCCATCTAGCCTTGGGTCTTTCTACTGTGTAAAAGTGTTGGTTATTAGCCACTGTTTCAATGAGCTCCTTGATGACATGTCATCATATACCTATTTTTCTATGCTTTTTCATACAAGAAATTGATGATTTGTGCTTAAATATTGAATGCTTTTATACTTAATTGGTATATTTCTTTGATCTTTTAATTTTATAAATCTTGTAGGAAATAAGAAGAAAAAGAAGCAAAGAAGCACAAAAAAAGGAGAAAAAAGAGCTTCGGGACACACTTTGAAGTTGGAGCACACTTTGGAGCCTTAGGCCACGCTTTTAAAAGCGTGGCCCATGACCAAATTAAAGGAGAATAGGCAATCAGCACACACTGCCCTGCTCTTGCCAAGGGCAGGGCAGAATCGTGATGCAAAGTGAGGTTAGAAGCAAGAATTTTCGCTAAGGTAAAATCTGGGCGCTCACAGCATGACCATGCCTCCTTCAAAGGGCTATAACTTGAGCTACAGACGTCCAATTGATGTGCTTCCAGTTGCGTTGGAAAGCTGACAATCAGAGCTTTCCAACGATATATAGCAATCCATATTTGGCGTACAATTGAGGCAGGAACGGAAGGCATATTTAAGGGACAAAAATAAGCGAAAATAAACCAATGTGCTTCCACCAAGGTTCGAAGCTGGAGCCTCACCCCAAAGCAAGTAGCACTCATTTTTTTGCTCTGCCCTCTTGGAGAGCAGGGCAATGTCGTGCTCTTCATGAAAAATCAAGGAAAATTGCTCCCCCAATTGCTTTTACCAAGGTTCGAACACAAGACCTCCAAGGAAGCCAAGCCTTATGCGTGAATTAGGTGCCAAGGAAACCAAGGAAAAGGAGCAGCGTGTGCCTCCACCAAGTTTCGAACTTGGAACCTCACCTTTTGGCAACATTGCCCTGCCCTCCGCAAGGGCAGGGCAGCAATTTTTGGTGCATGGCACAAAAATTGGCACGGCCAGCTTGCACAATTGTCGCGCACCAAAGGAGTTTCGGCCAGCAACAAACGCGCACCAAAGCAATGGAGGGCATGGCAGCATCCTGAAGGTCTCTCCCACATTTGGCACGCAATATGCTTCCTCACACAAAGTTTCCCTGCTCTGCCCTCCACAAGAGCAAGGCAGCTTCCTGGGAGCAAATCATCATGGGCCAAAAGTTCAATTTCATATAAATTCAATTCCTCACCAAATTGAATCAAGGCCAACCAAACCCATTTCTCCTCAAATCCAAAGCAAGCAAAGCCCACATCATCACTCAAAGGCACAAGAACAAGCTAGAATTAGGATTTTCATTTAATTTGTTTTTTATTTCAATTTCATTTTCACTTTGTAAAGCCTATATAAAGGCATCAATTAGAGCTCAGAAAAGGGGGAGGCTAGCTCCACTAGGGAGTATTAGGATTTGAGAGCTCTCTCTCTTAGTTTTCATTTCTGTTTTGAAATTTTGGGTTGAGGTTGGAGGAATTCTGTTTCAACCTTTAATCTGAAATCCATCTTTGTTCATCTTCTGCATAATTTCTAAGAATTGAAAGTTGAATCTGCGTTCTCATTTACTGCTTCCATCTTTCTTTCTTCTTCAATCTGCTTTCTACTTTGATCAAGGAAGGAATTGAGATCTAGACTTGTTTTCTAGTCTCATTGATTCCCTGAGATCTTGTCTCTTTAAATTTCACAATTGAGCTGAGTTACATTCTGTGTTGCTTCTTCAAGTAATTTTCCATTTCTGTTTAAATCTGCTGCACTTATTTCATCTTTTAATTCTCTGCTTGATTGCTCTTTACATTTTCTTGTTGAATTTTAAATTTCCTGCACCCAATCCCCTTTAATTTTATTGCAATTTACTTTTCGTGCAATTTAAGTTTCAGCTATTTTACTTTCTTGCACTTTAAGTTTTATGCAATTTTAATTTCAGCAACTTTAAATTTCCTGTCATTTACAATTCTGTTGGCTACATTTCATCCAATATCCCTTCAATGTTAGCTTGACTAAACTAATCACCCACTAAAATTGCTTGATCCATCAATCCCTGTGGGATCGACCTCACTCTTGTGAGTTATTATTACTTGATGCGACCCGGTATACTTGCCGGTTGGATTTGTGTGTTGGAAATTCGTTTTTTTCCGCAAAAACACCATCAAGTTTTTGGCGCCGTTGCCGGGGATTGATTAGATTAACAATGATTAAGTGGGTGAGAAGTCTAGATCAAGCATTTTCTTTGTTTTTGTTCTCTGTTCTAAGTTGAAACCAAGGTGTTTGTGTTTTTGCCTCACTAAGAAATTCTGTCTCTGTGACATGACTTTCAATTTTCAATGGTGTTGTGTTTTGCAAAATTCAAATGGAGTTCACCTCATCTTTTAGTCAAACAAACTTCATGGGATATTCCCCGCCATCACAATATGATTCAAGTCAGTATTCTAATTATGGTTGGGAATATCACCAGGAAGACACAAATTCTGAGCACTCCAATCCATGGAGATTTGTCTCAGAACCCCAAGATGAGCAAGAGAATTATGAGGGATACCAACCACCACCACAAAATGATTCATATCATTATCCTCATGGTGGATGGGAGTATCACCAAGAAACTGCAAATTCTGAGCAGTCAAATCACATGAAAAATTATCCACCCTCACTTCCCAGTTTCTCATTTGAAAATTCTTCATCAATTAACTATGCCTCAACACAAAATCCATCCCATAACTCACAACCAACACAAACTTCCACAAGCCAAGGACTCTCAAGGATTGAGTCCATGCTCAAAAGATGTTGGGAGGAGGAAAAGAAATTCTGGAAAAGAAAAGAGAACTTCTTCACAAATATGGAAGTGCACATAGCTCAATTGTTGAGTGCAACGAAGAAAGTGGAAAGACAAGATGAGGAAGCCTCTGTGTCAAGCAAAATTTTAATGAAAAATGAGGTGGAGGAGGCATTTGATCCTGAACTTTACATTCACAAGAGCCACTTGAGGTGACAATGAAACATAAAGATTCCCTCCCAGAGGCATTAATGGAAAATCATAAAGAAGAAAGGGAGGAAGACACTCAAGAGAAGTCAAACTCAAGTGAAGCAGAAAATCACATGAAGGAAGGGGTCATTGAACCATCACTGCAAGGAACTCTTGATGAAGACAAAACTCCAACAATTACACAACCACCAAGACTTGGACTCAAGGAAGTAAAGGCAATTGACAAAAACACCAAGAAGAGGATTGTGACCAAGATATCAAGGACAACATTCAAGAAAAGGTCAACTGCAAACAATCCTCCCCCTGATCAAGCAAGCAAGCTCAATCAAGCCAATTTCAAAAGAAAGCTTGCTGAAAGGAGACCAAGACAGGGGATAATAGCTGAAACTTCTCCTTCCTTGAAGTCATTCCTCTTAACAAACTAGAAGAAGAGGAAGAAAGTGAAGAGCAACATGTCAAGCTAATAACACTAAAAGAGCACTTGTTGGGAGGTAACCCAACCGTAGGTACATTTCTTCTCCATGCTTTGTTTAAATTTCAATAAATTGACATATGGTTACATTCTAAGTTTGGTGTTGCCATGCAACACATTGTTTTCAATCTTTTTGGATGATTGCATCAAATCAAAAAAATGAAAGTGACACACCAAGATTCTAAGTTTGGTGTGCCACCTATTTTTCTATGCAAATCATTCAGCAACACCACTTGTCTACATAACCATAATGTCTTTGCAGTGTTAATTTTCTTTTGGTTTGATATTTTGTTATTCTGTTTACTTTAGTTAATTCTTTGTTTTTAATGCTTTCATTTTAGTTTGCTTATTTACTGTGTTTGTTAATACATTACCAAGAGAGCTTTATTAATGACAGATTCTTAGCTTGGTGATTGTACTTAATAAGTAACAGTTTCATTTGCTTAGTTTTAATTCAAATAAGTGGACATAGGATTGCATTCTAAGTTTGGTGTTGATATGCAACACAATTTGCTTCAAATCTTTACTGGATACTTGCATTGATTCCAAGTGAAAGTGTCACACTAAGTTTGGTGTGCCACTTATCTTTTATGCAATGTATTGTGCTCACCTTCTTAAGTTTGCAATCACAATGTCTCTGTCTCTTGTGCCTTGATTATTATCTTTAATTTTGCTTGCTTAAAACACATGTGCTACTAACATTTCATTGTGTAAGACATTCATGATCCATCTTAGCCCCATAGCCATTGTTTTAATTGTTGCTTGAGGATAAGCAAGCATTTTGAGTTGGTATGGGAAGGAGAAGAATGGGAGGAAAATGACAACAATAGAGAAGAAGAATTGCAAGGTTGTAAAGTTCCTTTTCCTCTCATTTATTTCCAGCACTTTAAATTACATGATTGTCTTTATATTTTCTGTATACATGTGTGGTATGACTAAGCATAGCTTGAATTTGATTTGAAATATGTTGTTGTGACATTATGACTACCAACTTGAGTTTTGTGAATTCAAAAGCAGTAAAGCATCATGATCATAAACAAACAAGGAATTAAAGAAGAATTTAGCATGTGCATACAAGTATTGGAAAGCTAGTATGATTGATTGTTGCTCAATTGCATTGGATTTTATTTAATTGAAGTTTTCATCTAGTACATTTTGTGAAATCTTTTGAAATCATGAAAACCTTGAAGAAGCAAATACAATTAAAGCAAGAAAAGAAAAAGGGAAAGAATGAGAAAGCTGAAGGCTCTGAGTACCAATGGCAAGTTATTTGCTAAGTGCTTGTGGTGTTTATGTATCAAGCCAAATGCTTGAAAACAAAACACTTAGAAGTCAAGGCTAGGCTCAAGTGCAAAAGCACTCCCTCAAAGCTCAAGGCTCTGAGCATCAATGATTAGAGAGTCAAGAAAAGAAAAAAATAATGAGCTTAATGAAGTCCTCTAATTAAATGCTTGTGGTGCTTATGTATCAAGTGGTAATACTTGAAAACAAAGCATTTAGAAGTCGTAGCTTTGTTATTAACTCATGGGGCAAAGCACCCAAACGGAGAAGCTAAAAAAAATAAAATCAAAAGCTTGTTTCAAGGAAGAATTATAAGAAAAAGATTTCATAAAATGAGCTAGATAGAAGCATCAATCATTTACATTTCTTTTGTGATTGAAGCATGCATAGAAAACTAGCTAACCATGAACATTGAGTTGCTATTCTTCTTGCCTTGGATTGTCAATCTTTATTGCATGATTCTTTTCTTGCTTGGGGACAAGCAAGGTTTAAGTTTGGTGTTGTGATGACATGTCATCATATACCTATTTTTCTATGCTTTTTCATACAAGAAATTGATGATTTGTGCTTAAATATTGAATGCTTTTATACTTAATTGGTATATTTCCTTGATCTTTTAATTTTATAAATCTTGTAGGAAATAAGAAGAAAAAGAAGCAAAGAAGCACAAAAAAAGGAGAAAAAAAGAGCTTCGGGACACACTTTGAAGTTGGAGCACACTTTGGAGCCTTAGGCCACGCTTTTAAAAGCGTGGCCCATGACCAAATTAAAGGAGAATAGGCAATCAGCACACACTGCCCTGCTATTGCCAAGGGCAGGGCAGAATCGTGATGCAAAGTGAGGTTAGAAGCAAGAATTTTCGCTAAGGTAAAATCTGGGCGCTCACAGCATGACCATGCCTCCTTCAAAGGGCTATAACTTGAGCTACAGACGTCTAATTGATGTGCTTCTAGTTGCGTTGGAAAGCTGACATTCAGAGCTTTCCAACGATATATAGCAATCCATATTTGGTGTACAATTGAGGTAGGAACGGAAGGCATATTTAAGGGCCAAAAATAAGCAAAAATAAACCAATGTGCTTCCACCAAGGTTCGAAGCTGGAGCCTCACCCCAAAGCAAGTAGTGCTCATTTTTCTACTCTGCCCTCTTGGAGAGCAGGGCAATGTCGTGCTCTTCATGAAAAATCAAGGAAAATTGCTCCCCCAATTGCTTTTACCAAGGTTCGAACACAAGACCTCCAAGGAAGCCAAGCCTTATGCGTGAATTAGGTGCCAAGGAAACCAAGGAAAAGGAGCAGCGTGTGCCTCCACCAAGTTTCGAACTTGGAACCTCACCTTTTGGCAACATTGCCCTGCCCTCCGCAAGGGCAGGGCAGCAATTTTCGGTGCATGGCACAAAAATTGGCACGGCCAGCTTGCACAATTGTCGCGCACCAAAGGAGTTTCGGCCAGCAACAAACGTGCACCAAAGCAACATTGCCCTGCCCTCCACAAGGGCAGGGCAGCATCCTGAAGGTCTCTCCCACATTTGGCACGCAATATGCTTCCTCACACAAAGTTTCCCTGCTCTGCCCTCCACAAGAGCAGGGCAGCCTCCTGGGAGCAAATCATCATGGGCCAAAAGTTCAATTTCATATAAATTCAATTCCTCACCAAATTGAATCAAGGCCAACCAAACCCATTTCTCCTCAAATCCAAAGCAAGCAAAGCCCACATCATCACTCAAAGGCACAAGAACAAGCTAGAATTAGGATTTTCATTTAATTTGTTTTTTATTTCAATTTCATTTTCACTTTGTAAAGCCTATATAAAGGCATCAATTAGAGCTCGGAAAAGGGGGAGGCTAGCTCCACTAGGGAGTATTAGGATTTGAGAGCTCTCTCTCTTAGTTTTCATTTCTGTTTTGAAATTTTGGGTTGAGGTTGGAGGAATTCTGTTTCAACCTTTAATCTGAAATTCATCTTTGTTCATCTTCTGCATAATTTCTAAGAATTGAAAGTTGAATCTGCGTTCTCATTTACTGCTTCCATCTTTCTTTCTTCTTCAATCTGCTTTCTACTTTGATCAAGGAAGGAATTGAGATCTAGACTTGTTTTCTAGTCTCATTGATTCCTTGAGATCTTGTCTCTTTAAATTTCACAATTGAGCTGAGTTACATTCTGTGTTGCTTCTTCAAGTAATTTTCCATTTCTGTTTAAATCTGCTGCACTTATTTCATCTTTTAATTCTCTGCTTGATTGCTCTTTACATTTTCTTGTTGAATTTTAAATTTCCTGCACCCAATCCCCTTTAATTTTAATGCAATTTACTTTTCGTGCAATTTAAGTTTCAGCTATTTTACTTTCTTGCACTTTAAGTTTTATGCAATTTTAATTTCAGCAACTTTAAATTTCCTGTCATTTACAATTCTGTTGGCTACATTTCATCCAATATCCCTTCAATGTTAGCTTGACTAAACTAATCACCCACTAAAATTGCTTGATCCATCAATCCCTGTGGGGTCGACCTCACTCTTGTGAGTTATTATTACTTGATGCGACCCGGTATACTTGCCGGTTGGATTTGTGTGTTGGAAATTCGTTTTTTTCCGCAAAAACACCATCACTCCTGAGCCTCTTTGGGTGTTTTCAACATGTGTAAGGAGCCGCCTGCGGAATGATCTAGAGACATTTGGGTTGCATCAAGGATTCCGTCATAAAAAATGTCCAGCTTGATCCAATGGGTGAACGACCGAACATGTCATGTCCGAAGCATTGACTTATATCTCCCCTAGGCATCATAAAGAGTTTCGCTCTCCTCTTGTTTGAAGGCTTGAATATCCTTCCTTAGTGTTCCGACAGTTACCTAAACTGTAGGTCGATCTCAGATGAGATCTTCTGTACTGATCGGAGATGACGTGTCTGGCTTGTGCGCGGCGGCTGGAGCTGTCATCTCCGACTTGTTGGATTGGCAATGTGATGAGCGGATATTTTATACGCTTTTTTGGGGGTAATTTCATGTAGATTTTAGTGTGTTTTAGTTAGTTTTTAGTATATTTTTATTAGTTTTTAGGCAAAATTCATATTTCTGGACTTTACTATGAGTTTGTGTGTTTTTTGTAATTTCATGTATTTTTTGGCTGAAATTGAGGGGGCTGAGCAAAAATCCGATTTAGGCTGAAAAAGGACTGCTGATGCTGTTGGATTCTGACCTCCCTGCACTCGGAATGGATTTCTTGGAGCTACAGGAGTCCAATTGGCGCGCTCTCAATTGGGTTGGAAAGTAGACATCCAGGGCTTTCCAGAAATATATAATAGTCAATACTTTGCGCGAAGATAAACAATGTAAACTGGTGTTTAACGCCAGTTCCATGTTATATTCTGGCGTTCAGCGCCAGAAACAGGTTACAAGTTAGAGTTCAGCGCTAGAAATAGGTTACAACCTGGCGTTCAACTCCAGAAACAGCCCAGGCACGTGAGAAGCTTAAGTCTCAGCCCTAGTACACACCAAGTGGGCCCCAGAAGTGGATTTCTGCACTATCCAACTTAGTTTACTCATTTTCTGTAAACCTAGATTACTAGTTTAGTATTTCAACAATTTTTAGAGACTTATTTTGTATCTCATGACATTTTTAGATCTGAATTTTGTACCTTTTGACGGCATAAGTCTCTAAACCCCATTGTTGGTGGTGAGGAGCTCTGCAGCATCTCGATGAATTAATGCAATTATTTCTGTTTTCCATTCAAACACGCTTGTTCCTATCTAAGATGTTCATTCGCGCTTCACTATGAAGAAGGTGATGATCCGTGACACTCATCACCTTTCTCAATCCATGAACGTGTGCCTGACAACCACCTCCGTTCTACATTAGATTGAATGAGTATCTCTTAGATTCCTTAATCAGAATCTTCGTGGTATAAGCTAAAATCCATTGGCAGCATCCTTGAGAATCCGAAAAGCCAAACCTTATCTGTGGTATTCCGAGTAGGATTCTAGGATTGGATGACTGTGACGAGCTTCAAACTCGCGAGTGTTGGGCGTAATGACAAACGCAAAAGGATCAATGGATCTTATTCCGACATGATCGAGAATCAATAGATGATTAACCGTGCTGTGATAGAGCATTTGGACCATTTTCACTGAGAGGATGGGAAGTAGCCTTTGACAACGGTGATGCCCTACATACAGCTTGCCATGGAAGGAGCCTTGCATGTATGAAAGTGAGAAAGCATTATGTTGCAGGAATTCAGAGGACAAAAGCATCTCCAAAAACTCCAACATATTCTCCAATATTGCGTAACAATTATTTATTTTATGCCCTTTCACTTTTTACAATTAAAACTAAGAATCATTATTGATATTATATCCTGACTAAGAGTTACAAGATAACCAAAGCTTGCTTTAAGCCAACAATCTCCGTGGGATTCGACCCTTACTCACGTAAGTATTACTTGGACGACCCAATGCACTTGCTGGTTAATTGTGCGAAGTTGCGAAGAATTGTGATTTCCAATTTCGTGCACCAAGTTTTTGGTGCTGTTGCCAGGGATTGTTTGAGTTTGAACAACTGACGGTGAATCTTGTTGCTTAGATTAGGAAAAATTTATCTTTTTGGGTTAGAGTCACTAGAATTGCATTTTCTATTATTCCTTTTTAAAAAAAATTTATCTTCAAAAATATTATTTTTCTTTATTAACTGTTAGGTTTTTTTCAGTTTAGTGTCTTGTTGTAAGTTTGGTGTCAATTGCATGCTTTTCTTTGTCTTTCAATTTTCCAATTGCATGTTCTTTAATTCTCCTTGATCTTCAAATTGTTCTTGTCAATTTTTCTTGTTTGATCTTTGGTTTTTCCTATTCTGTGTGTTTTTCGTGTTTTCCTTGTGCATTTTCAAAAATATTAGTTTTCGAAAAAAAATAATTTTTCTTTGATTGAATCTTGTGCCAAACTTTAAGTTTGGTGTTCTCTTGTTAATTTTCTTTAATTTTCAAAAATTTATTGTGGTTTTCTAAAAATTTTAAGTTTGGTGTTTTATCTCTTGTTCTTGTTGTTCTTGTGAGTTTTCAAAGTGTTCTTAAGTCTTCCTTGTGTTTTGATCTTAAAATTTTTAAGTTTGGTGTTCCTTGGTGTTTTTCCCTCCAAAATTTTTGAAAACAAGGAGCATTAGATCTAAAAATTTTAAGTCTTGTATCTTTTGTGTGTTTTTCTCTTTTATCATAAAATTCAAAATTCAAAAAAAATATCTTCTCTAACTATTTTTAAGCAAATATTTCAAAATTTTTTCGATTTTAAATTTTAAAAATATTATAGCTTTTTCAAAAATCTCCTAACCACTTTCTCTCTCCTTACTTTTTCAAAAATCTTCATAGCACATTTTCAATTTTTGATTTTTATTTCTATTTTGGTTTTTATTTTATTTTATTTTATTATTTCGAAAATAATTTTTTTTATAATAAAATAAGTAAAATAAATCCAAATCATCTCTCTTTCTCCATCATGGACCTAAGTGGAAATGAACAGTCCAGAAGGACTCTGGGGTCATATGCTAACATCACTACTACTTCATATGGGAGTAGTATCTGTATACCCTCCATCGGAGTCAGTAGTTTTGAGTTGAATCCTCAGCTCATTATCATGGTGCAGCAAAGTTGCCAGTATTCCGGTCTTCCACAGGAAGAACCTACAGAGTTTCTGGCACAATTTTTACAAATTGCTAACACAGTACATGATAAAGAAGTAGATCAGGATGTCTACAGATTGTTACTGTTTTCATTTGCTGTAAAAGACCAAGCTAAGAGGTGGTTAAATAACCAACCTAAGGACAACATAAAGACATGGAAACAACTGTTAGAAAAATTCCTGAATCACTATTTTCCTCCAAAACAGATGACACAGCTAAGGTTGAGCATCCAAGGCTTGAAACAAGGAGATAATGAATCTCTTTATGATGCATGGGAGAGATACAGAGAGATGCTAAGAAAATGCCCCTCTGAAATGTTTTCAGAATGGGTGCAGTTAGACATCTTCTACTATGGGCTTACAGAGAGAGCTCAGATTTCTCTAGACCACTCAGCTAGTGGATCTATACACATGAGAAAAACAATTGAAGAATCTCAAGAGCGCATTGATATAGTAGCCAAAAATCAGCATTTGTACTTGAGCAGTGAACCTTCCATGAAAGAAGAGGCTAAAACAGTAACTGCTGAACTCAGTCCTGCAGAACAAGTTATTGAATTCAATCAGCAACTGGATTTTCTAACAAAACAACTAGCCAAATTCAAAGAGATACTATAAGAAACAAGAATGGCTAATATGAATATGGAAGTACAGTTGAAGCAAACAGAACAGCAGTTATCAAAACAAATAACAGAAGAGTGCCAAGCATTTCAATTAAGAAGTGGAAAAACATTAAATACTTCACTTCAAGACAGCAGGAAGCCAAGAAATGAACAAACTGCTACCCAAAATCCCTCTGAGGACAGTCAGAGCCCAGAAAGGAATAATTCTGGAGCTCAAACGCCAGAAAAAAGGTGGAAAACTAGCATTGAACGCCCAACCCATACTCAGTCCTGGCGTTTAACGCCAGAAAGAAGCAAGGAATTGGTGTTGAACGCCCAAGGGAAGCACAGTTTTGGCATTCAAACGCCAGAAATAGGTAAGGAGTTGGCGTCTAACGCCACTCCAGCTTCTACCACTGGCATTCAAACACCAGTGGGAGATCAGACACATACAAGTGCTGATAGCAACTCCTCTAAAAAGGCTTCTCAACCCATGGCTGTAGGCAATAAACCTGCAGCAACTAAGGTTGAGGAATACAAAGCCAAAATGCCTTATCCTCAGAAACTCCGCCAAGCGGAACAGGATAAGCAATTTACCCGCTTTGCAGACTACCTCAGGACTATTGAGATAAAGATTCTGTTTGCAGAGGCACTTGAGCAAATACCCTCTTATGCTAAGTTCATGAAAGAGATCTTAAGTCATAAGAAGGATTGGAGGGAAACTGAGAAAGTTTACCTCACTGAAGAATGCAGTGCAGTCATTCTGAAAAGCTTACATGAGAAGCATAAAGATCCGGGAAGCTTTATGATACCATGCACATTAGAAGGTACTTGTACCAAGCAAGCTCTATGTGATCTTGGGGCAAGTATTAACCTAATACCTGTAGCTACTATCAAAAAGCTTGGGTTGACTGATGAAGTTAAACCAACCTGGATATGTCTCCAACTTGCTGATGGCTCCATTAAATACCCATCAGGTGTGATCGAAGACATGATTGTCAAGGTTGGGCCATTTGCCTTTCCCACTGACTTTGTGGTGCTGGAAATGGAGGAGCACAAGAGTGCAACTCTCATTCTAGGAAGACCTTTCCTAGCAACTGGCAGAACCCTCATTGACGTCCAAAAAGGGGAAGTAACCCTTAGAGTCAATAAGGACGAGTTTAAGTTGAATGTTGTCAAAGCTATGCAGTATCCAGACACCCCAAATGACTGCATGAGCATTGATATTATTGACTCTCTAGTAAAAGAGGTCAATATAACTGAGAGTCTCTAATCAGAGCTAGAAGATATCTTTAAAGATGCTCAACCTGACCTGGAGGAACCAGAGAGAATAATAGAACCTCTGAAAATCCCTCAGGAAGAAGAGAAACCTCCCAAGCCTGATCTCAAACCATTACCACCATCCCTGAAATATACATTTCTGGGAGAAGGTGATACCTTTCCTATAATCATAAGCTCTACCTTAGAGCCACCGAAAGAGGAAGCACTAATTCAAGTGCTAAGGACACACAAGACAGCCCTTGGGTGGTCCATTAGTGATCTTAAGGGCATTAGCCTAGCCAGATGCATGCAAAAGATCCTATTGGAGGGTGACGCTAAGTCAGTGCTTCAACCACAGAGGCGGCTGAATCCAGCCATGAAAGAGGTGGTGTAGAAAGAGGTCACTAAATTACTAGAGGCTAGGATTATTTATCCTATTTCTGATTGCCCCTGGGTAAGCCTTGTCCAAGTTGTCCCTAAGAAGGGTGGCATGACAGTGGTTCATAATGAAAAAAATGAACTGGTTCCTACAAGAATAGTTACAGCGTGGTGTATGTGTATTGATTATAGAAGGCTTATGATGAGCGGATAATTTATACACTTTTTGGCATTGTTTTTAGTATGTTTTTAGTATGTTTTAATTAGTTTTTATTATATTTTTATTCGTTTTTATTTAAAATTCACTTTTCTGGGCTTTACTATGAGTTTTTCTGTTTTTCTGTAATTTCAGGTATTTTCTGGCTGAAATTGAGGGACCTGAGCAAAAATCTGATTCAGAGGCTGAAAAGGACTGCAGATGCTGTTGGATTCTGACCTCCCTGCACTCGAAGTGGATTTTCTGGAGCTACAAAATCCCAATTGGCACGCTCTTAATTGCGTTGGAAAGTAGACATCCTGGGCTTTCCAGCAATATATAATAGTTTATACTTTGCCTGAGAATTGATGGCCCAAACTGGCGTTTCAAATCAGCTTAAGAATTCCCGGCGTTAAACGCCGGAACTGGCACAAAAATGGGAGTTAAACGCCCAAACTGGCACAAAAGCTGGCGTTTAACTCCAAAAAAAGTCTCTACACATGAAAGCTTCAATGCTCAGCCCAAGAACACACCAAGTGAACCCCGGAAGTGGATATTTACATCATTTACTCATTCTTGTAAACCCCAGGTCACTAGTTCACCATAAATAGGACTTTTTGCTATTGTATCTGTACCTCATGACACAATACACGTTTTATATTGTATCTTCTATGGCATGAGTCTCTAAACCCCATGAGTCTCTGCTGTGTCTTGATGGATTAATGTAATTACTACTGTTTTTCATTCAATTACGCATGCTTCTATTCTAAGATATCACTTGTTCCTAAACTTGATGAATGTGATGTTCCGTGACACTCATCATCATTCTCACCTATGAATGTGTGCCTGACAACCACCTCCGTTCTACCTTAGATTGAGTGGATATCTCTTGGATTCCTTAATTAGAATCTTCGTGGTATAAGCTAGAATGATTTGGCGGCCATTCTTGAGAATCCGGAAGGTCTAAACCTTGTCTGTGGTATTCTGAGTAGGATTCAGGGATTGAATGACTGTGACGAGCTTCAAACTCGCGATTGTGGGGCATTAGTGACAGATGCAAAAGAATTACTGGATTCTATTCCGACATGATCGAGAACCGACAGATGAATAGCTGTGCTGTGACAGAGCGCATTGAACATTTTCACTGAGAGGATGGGAGGTAGCCATTGACAACGGTGAAACCCAACATACAACTTGCCATGGAAGGAGCCTTGCGTGCGTGAAGAAGAAGACAGTAGAAAAGTAGAGATTCAGAAGATATAGCATCTCCAAAACCTCAACCTGTTCTCCATTACTGCAAAACAAGTATTTATTTCATATTCTTTTACTTTTTACAATTAAACCTGAGAATTATTGATATCCTGACTAAGAGTTACAAGATAACCATAGCTTGCTTCAAGCCGACAATCTCCGTGGGATCGACCCTTACTCACGTAAGGTATTACTTGGACGACCCAGTGCACTTGCTGGTTAGTTGTGCGGAATTGCAAAAGTGTGATTGTGATTTCGTGCACCAGCTTAATACAGCTACCAGAAAGGATCATTTTCCTTTACAATTCATAGACCAGATGCTAGAAAGACTAGCAGGTCATGAATACTACTGCTTCCTAGATGGATATCCAGGTTACAATCAAATTGCAGTAGATCCCCAGGATCAAGAGAAAACAACATTCACATGTCCATCCGGAGTATTTGCATACAGAAGGATGCCATTTGGTCTGTGCAACGCAACTACAACCTTTCAAAGGTGCATGCTCTCTATTTTCTCTGATATGGTGGAAAAATTTCTGGAAGTCTTCATGGATGACTTTTCAGTATTTGGAGACTCATTCAGCTCCTGTCTTGACCATCTAGCACTTGTTCTAAAGAGGTGCCAAGAGACTAACCTGGTTTTAAACTGGGAGAAATGTCACTTTATGGTGACTGAAGGAATTGTCCTTGGACACAAAATTTTGAACAAGGGAATAGAGGTGGATCAAGCTAAGGTCGAGGTAATTGAAAAATTACCACCACCTGCCAATGTTAAGGCAATCAGAAGCTTTCTAGGGCATGCAGGATTCTATAGGAGGTTTATAAAAGATTTCTCAAAAATTGCCAAACCTCTGAGTAATCTGCTAGCTGCTGACACGCCATTTATCTTTGATAAGGAGTGTTTGCAGGCGTTTGAGACTTTAAAAGCTAAGCTGGTCACAGCACCAGTCATCTCTACACCAGACTGGACATTACCATTAAAACTAATGTGTGATGCCAGTGACCATGCCATTGGTGCAGTGTTGAGACAAAGGCATGACAAGCTTCTGCACGTCATTTACTATGCCAGTCGTGTTTTAAATGACGCACAGAAGAACTACACAACCACAGAAAAAGAGTTACTTGCAGTGGTTTACGCCATTGACAAGTTCAGATCCTATTTAGTAGGATCAAAAGTGATTGTGTACACTGAGCATGCTGCTCTTAAATATCTACTCACAAAGCAGGATTCAAAACCCAGACTCATCAGATGGGTGTTGCTTCTGGAAGAGTTTGATATAGAAATAAGAGACAGAAAAGGGACAGAGAATCAAGTGGCAGATCACCTATCCCGAATAGAACCAGTAGAAGGGGCGCCCCTCCTTGTTACTAAGATCTCTGAAAACTTTTTGGATGAGCAACTCTTTGCCATCCAGGAAGTGCCATGGTTTGTAGACTTTGCAAACTACAAGGCAGTGAGATTCATACCCAAGGGGTACAGTAGGCAGCAATCAAAGAAATTGATCACGGATGCAAAATACTATCTTTGGGATGAACCATATCTCTTCAAGAGATGTGCAGACGGAGTAATCAGAAGATGTGTGCCCAAAGAAGAAGCATAGAAGATCCTCTGGCACTGCTATGGATCACAGTATGGAGGACATTTTGGAAGTGAGCGAACAGCCACAAGAGTCCTCCAATGTGGCTTCTACTGGCCTACTCTCTATAAAGACTCCCGAGTGTTTGTACTTAATTGTGACAGTTGCCAAAGATCTGGCAATTTGCCTCACAGTTATGCCATGCCTCAACAAGGAATCTTGAAGATTGAGTTATTTGATGTATAGGGTATTGACTTCATGGGGCCTTTCCCACCATCATACTCAAACACTTATATTCTGGTAGAAGTGGATTATGTATCCAAATGGGTGGAAGCTATTGCAACACCCACTAATGATACTAACACAGTGCTGAAATTCCTCCAAAATCACATCTTCAGCAGATTTGGTATCCCTAGAGTACTAATAAGTGATGGGGGCACTCATTTCTGCAATAAGCATCTTTACTCCGCTTTGGTTTGATATAGAGTTAGCCACAGGGTAGCCACTCCATATCATCCACAGATCAATGGGCAAGCTGAAGTCTCTAATAGAGAACTTAAAAGAATCCTGGAACGGACTGTGATTAACCGTAGAAGGGATTGGGCAAGAAGCTTGGATGATGCTCTGTGGGCATATAGAACAGCATTTAAGACTCTTATAGGGACCTCTCCATACCAGCTTGTGTATGGAAAAGCCTGTCACTTGCCAGTGGAACTAGAACATAAGGCCTATTGGGGAACCAGATTTCTAAACCTTGATGCCAAGTTAGCTAGAGAAAAACGATTGCTCCAGTTAAATGAGCTAGAGGAATTTAGACTCAATGCTTTCGAAAATGCAAAAAATTTACAAAGAGAAAGCAAAAATATGGCATGATAAGAAACTGTCATCCAGAGTCTTTGAGCCAGGGCAGAAAGTTCTGCTATTTAATTCTAGGCTCAGATTATTCCCCGGAAAATTAAAATCCCAGTTGAGAGGTCCATATGTGATTACAAGTGTGTCACCATATGGATACGTAGAGCTTCAGGATAATGATTCTAACAAGAAGTTCATTGTTAATGGACAGAGAGTCAAACATTATCTTGAAAGCAATTTTGAGCAAGAATGCTCAAAATTGAAACTTGATTAAAGCTCAGTAATAGTCCAGCCAAAGACAATAAAGAAGCACTTGCTGGGAGGCAACACTGCCATTTACAAAGCTTATTTGTTAATTAATTAATTTTTACAGGTTTATGTCAATTATCTCCAAGTTAAAATAGCAATTGCTTGAGTTCACAGAGTTACAGAAGGATTCAGAGGATAAAACAGCAAAAAGGAAACTCACTAGTGCGAAAAGCCAGTAAGAGCTGTTTTAGGCGTTGAACACCCAAAAGAAGCATCTACTGGGCGTTCAACGCCAGTAGAGATAGCCAAATGGGCATTAAACGCCAGAAAGAAGCATCTTCTGGGCGTTAAACGCCAGAAAGAAGCATCCTCTGGGCGTTTAACGCCAGATTTACAGCGTCTTGGGCGTTCAGAAAAACGCCCAGTGACAAAGGAGTTTCTGGCGTTCAACGCCAGCTAGAAGCAACAGCTGGGCGTTGAACGCCCAGGAGAAGCTACAAATGGGCGTTAAACGCCCAAAACATGCAGCGTTTGGGCGTTTAATACCAGGATTATGGAGAGGAGGTAAATTCGTTTTTACTTCACTTTTTTTCCGATTTTCATATTTCAATTCATGATTTCTTGCATAAACATGTTACAAACTTTCATCCTTCAATTCCAAAAATTTTAATCCTAATTTCTAAAATCCCTTTTTCAAAAATATCAAATGTATCTTAATTCATAATTACAAATCCTTTTCAAATCCCATCCAACTTCTTTTCAAATTTTTTTTCAAAACTCAATTATCTTTTCAAAATCATCTCAAATCTTTTTCAAATAAAAATTCAGATTTATCTTTTTCAAATATCTTTCACAACTTTTTCATTTAAAATTATATCTTTTCCCTATCATATTTATCTTTTACAAATCATATCCTCTATCTTATCTTTCTTCAAAATTTTCGAACATCCACCCCCTCCCTTTAAATCCACATTCGACCTCCCTCCTCTCATCCACCATTCGATACTAGCTCTCCTTCTATCCATCTCCTTTCCTTTCTTTTGCTTGGGGACAAGCAAACCTCTAAGTTTGGTGTGTTTATTCGTGATCACTAAACCATACCCACTAAGATCATGGCTCCTAAAGGAAAACAACCCACTCCAAGAGGCAAGAAAGAGAGTATTCCAAAACTACTTTGGAATCAAGGGAAGTTCTTCACCAAAGAACATTCAGACCATTACTACAAAATAATGGGTCTAAGGTCAGTGATCTCGGAAGTTAAATTCGATCTGAAAGAAGATGAATATCCGGAGATCCAAGAGCAAATTCGAAACAGGAACTGGGAAGTCCTAGCTAATCCTAAAACAAAGGTGGGAAGGAACATGGTTCAGGAATTCTACGCTAATCTGTGGCAAACAGACAGGCAGAGAATATCTTGAACTGCCCTCTATGACTATCAGACGTTGGTCAGAGGAAAGATTGTTCACATCCACCCTGACAAAATCAGAGAGATCTTTAAGCTACCTCAGCTGAAAGATGACCCAGACTCCTTTAATAGGAGAATGATGAGAACAAATAAGGGTCTGGACAAGATTCTAGAGGACATATGCCTCCCTGGAACCAGGTGGACCACCAGCACCAAGGGCGTCCCAAATCAACTCAAGAGAGAAGATCTCAAACCAGTCGCCAGAGGCTGGCTGGACTTCATTGGGCACTCTATATTGCCCACTAGAAACTGTTCTGAAGTCACCATTAAAAGAGCAGTAATGATCCATTGCATTATGTTGGAAAAAGAAGTGGAAGTTCATCAGCTGATTTTGTGTGAACTTTACATAATTGCAAACAAGAACTCCAAAGATGCCAAGTTGGCTTATCCAAGCTTAATCTCTATGCTATGCAAAGATACTGGAGTGAAGATGGGAATAACTGAGTATATCTCAGTTGAGCGACCAATCAACAAAATATTAATGGAAAGACAACAAGTGTAGGATGACCCCATCAAGAGGAGAGCACAGGAATTCCTCCCGGAAATCCCTCAAATTGGATATTGCGAGCATTTTGAAGCATCTGTTACCAAGTTGCAGGAAGCTATGGACCAAATAAAGGAAGAACAGAATAATCAAAATAGCATGCTTTGCAAACTGCTTGGGGAACAAAAAGAGCAAAGGCGTGACTTGCAGGAACTGAAGCGTCAAAAAGTATTTCTTGAAGGACTAAGCACCCCACAAACTAGAGGAACATCCAGTTCTCAAAATAAAGGTTGTTGAGTCCTAATCTTAGCTTTAACTCTGTGATAGTTGTTCTTATAGGAATTTACCTTAGAAGTTATATATGAGTAGTAGTAATTAGTATATTTATTTTAATTTTATTTCCAATTAAGTTATAATTTATTTTTCTCATCATCATCAAACATGAATAAAATAGTAAATTTTTAGAATAAAGAGGCAATTTAATTTTTTCGAGTTCTTAATAAGAAAAATTCTAATTATTTATATGTGGTGGCAATACTTTTTGTCTTCTGAATGAATGCTTGAACAGTGCATATTTTTTATATTGAATTTCATGAATGTTAAAATTGTTGGCTCTTAAAAGAATGATGAACAAGAGAAATATTATTGATGATCTGAAAAATCATGAAATTGATTCTTGAAGCAAGAAAAAGCAGTGAAAAAAAATAATTGGATGAAGAAAAAGAAAAAGCCAATAACCTTTAAAACCAAAAGGCAAGGGTGAAAAGGATCCAAGGCTTTGAGCATCAATGGATAGGAGGGCCCAAGGAAGTAAATCCAGGCCTAAGCGGCTAAACCAAGCTGTCCCTAACCATGTGCTTGTGGCATGCAGGTCCAAGTGAAAAGCTTGAGACTGAGTTGTTAAAGTCGTGATCCAAAGCAAAAGAGTGTGCTTAAGAACTCTAGACACCTCTAATTGGGGACTTTAGCAAAGCTAAGTCACAATCTGAAAAGGTTCACCCAGTTATGTGTCTGTGGCATTTATGTATCCGGTGGTAATACTGGAAAACAAAGTGCTTAGGGCCACGGCCAAGACTCGTCAAGTAACTGTGTTCAAGAATCAATATACTAAACTAGGAGAATCAATAATACTATCTGAATTCTAAGTTCCTATGGATGCCAATCATTATAGATTTCAAAGGATAAAGTGAGATGTCAAAACTGTTCAGAAGCAAAAACCTACTAGTCCCGCTCATCTAATTAGAATCTGAGCGTCACTTGAAACTCTGAGATATTATAGCTTCTTAATTTCTTTTTATCCTATTTTATTTATCTAGTTCCTTGGGGACAAGCAACAGTTTAAGTTTGGTGTTGTGATGAGCGGATATTTTATACACTTTTTTGGGGGTAATTTCATGTAGATTTTAGTGTGTTTGAGTTAGTTTTTAGTATATTTTTATTAGTTTTTAGGAAAAATTCGTATTTCTAGACTTTACTACGAGTTTGTGTGTTTTTCTGTGATTTTAGATATTTTCTGGCTGAAATTGAGGAAGCTGAGCAAAAATCTTATTTAGGCTGAAAAAGAACTGCTGATGTTGTTGGATTCTGACCTCCCCGCACTCGGAATGGATTTTTTGGAGTTACAAGAGCCCAATTGGTGCGCTCTCAATTGAGTTAGAAAGTAGACATCCAGGGATTTCCAAAAATATATAATAGTCCATACTTTGCGCAAATATAAACAACGTAAACTGGCGTTTAACGCCAGTTCCATGTTACATTCTGGCGTTCAGCGCCAGAAACAGGTTGCAAGTTGGAGTTCAGTGCCATAAACAGGTTATAACCTGGTGTTCAACTCCAGAAATAGCCCAGGCACGTGAGAAGCTTAAGTCTCAGCCCCAGCACACACCAAGTGGGCCCCAGAAGTTGATTTATGCACTATCCATCTTAGTTTACTCATTTTCTGTAAACCTAGGTTACTAGTTTAGTATATAAACAACTTTTAGAGACTTATTTTATATCTCATGACATTTTTAGATCTGAATTTTGTACCTTTTGACGGCATGAGTCTCTAAACCCCATTCTTGGAGGTGAGGAGCTCTGCAGCGTCTCGATGAATTAATGCAATTATTTATGTTTTCCATTCAAACACGCTTGTTCCTATCTAAGATGTTCATTCGCACTTCACTATGAAGAAGGTGATGATCCGTGACACTCATCACCTTCCTCAATCCATGAACATGTGCCTGATAACCACCTCCGTTCTACATAAGATTGAACGAATATCTCTTAGATTCCTTAATCAGAATCTTCGTGGTATAAGCTAGAATCCATTGGCAGCATCGTTGAGAATCCGGAAAGTCTAAACCTTGCTGTGGTATTCCGAGTAGGATTCTGGGATTGGATGACTATGACGAGCTTCAAACTTGCAAGTGTTGGGCGTAGTGACAGAAGCAAAAGGATCAATGGATCTTATTCCGACATGACTGAGAATCGACAGATGATTAGCGTGCTGTGACAGAGCATTTGGACCATTTTCACTGAAAGGATGGGAAGTAGCCTTTGACAACGGTGATGCCCTACATACAGCTTGCCATGGAAAGAGCCTTGAATGTATGAAAGTGAGAAAGCATTATGTTGCAGGAATTCAGAGGACAAAAGCATCTCCAAAAACTCCAACATATTCTCCAATATTGCGTAACAATTATTTATTTTATGCCCTTTCACTTTTTACAATTAAAACTAAGAATCATTATTGATATTATATCCTGACTAAGAGTTACAAGATAACCATAGCTTGCTTTAAGCCAACAATCTCCATGGGATTCGACCCTTACTCACGTAAGGTATTACTTGGATGACCCAGTGCACTTGCTGGTTAATTGTGCAAAGTTGCGAAGAATTGTGATTTCCAATTTCGTGCACCACAATGTTGTTGATCCTTCGTCACCGGAGGGTGGTGGTACCTGCAAAGGACTCTGATGCTTAAGTTAGCAAGGATATTAAGCAGGTTTTTAGTAGAATCAGAGTATGAGTTATACCTGGGTGCTCTAGTGTATTTATAATGGTGTAAAGCGACCTTCTTAGATAAGATAAGTTAGTTATCTTTATCTTATCTTATCTTATCTTTGAGTGAGGTCATCTTGTCTTCAAGGGAACCGCCCTTATCTCTATAGGCTTGGGCTGCCTTTGGATTTGGGTCGTGTTCCTCCATTTGGGCCCTTTTTGGGCTTTCCTGGTGATTTGGCTGAGCTCTTTGAGGAGAGGTCGGATTGTCCTGACCTGAAGAGGCCGGTCGTCTTATCAGTAGAACATCCCGGATCGGACTGCTCGACCCAGGGTATGAACAGTGCCCCTGCTCGAGCTCGGTCTTTCTTTTGAGGTCGAGTCTTAGTTTTTAGGACATCGATCCTTCTATGGTGAAGCCGAACTCGAGCATTTTGTCAACTTTTTGTAGAGTTTGTCCTTTGAATGCGGAGCATTTCCTTTTGAATTTTTATTCTTTCGTAAACGCGCGTCTCCTTACTTTGGGAATGCGCGAAGGTTTAATAACCTCATTAATTCTTTTAATGCTCTGTTTCTTTGTTCATTTTGATCTTTTCACAAAAACGGTTTCTCTTCTCTGTTTCTTCACTGTAACTTCCCCCTTTTCTTTCTCACTTTCTGTTTTGCCTGAAATTTACATTTTCGCGTTTCTCCCTACGATGCCGTTTGGTGTCTTGTTGGTGTTTTCTTTTGCTCTAAAAGGCGATTTTGGATTCCTTCTTTCCGTCTTCAATTTCTTTGATGCTTCCTCTTTTTTCCAGGTTGGTTCTTCTTTCTGCTTCTTTATTTATTTCGTCGTTTTGTATTCGATTCTTGGTGAAGTTTTGATTTTGCTTGAATGCATGTTGGGAAGCTTGAACCTTTTTGCGTTGTTATGCTCGATGGTTGCTGTGATGCATGTTTTTCTGGCTTTTTGGCCTTGTGTATGCTCCTGAGTGGGTTGGTGCATGAAATTGTGATCTCAATGGTGCCAACAACTTGATACACACAATTGTAATATCACTCTTTTTCACAACTTCGCATAACTAACCAGCAAGTGCACTGGGTCGTCCAAGTAATAAACCTTACGTGAGTAACGGTCGATCCCACGGAGATTGTCGGCTTAAAGCAAGCTATGGTCACCTTGTAAATCTCAGTCAGGCGGAAAATGGTTATAGAGTTTTGATAATTAAAAGATAAATAGAATGTAAAATAAAGATAGAGATACTTATGTAATTCATTGGTAGGAATTTCAAATAAGTGTATGGAGATGTGTTGTTCCTTCTAAATCTCCGCTTTCCTACTGTATTCATCCAATCTTCATACTCTTTTCCATGGCAAGCTGTATGTAGGGCGTCACCGTTGTCAATGGCTACTTCCTATCCTCTCAGTGAAAAAGGTCCTCTACAGTTTCCCGCATGGCTAATCAGCTGTTGGTTCTTGATTCTATAGGAATAGGATTTACTATCCTTTTGCGTCTGTCACCACGCCCTACAGTCGCGAGTTTGAAGCTCGTCACAGTCATCGCATCCTAGATCCTACTCGGAATACCATAGACAAGGTTTAGACTTTCTGGACCTCAAGAATGCTGCCAATGGATTCTAGCTTATACCACAAAGACTCTGATCTCATGGAATGGAAGGCTCTGTTGTCAGGAGAGGCAACCATACGTCGTGGACCAAGAATCCAAGAGATACACACTCTAGCTTTCGCGGGTAGAACGGAAGTGTTTGTATGGCACGCATTCATAAGTGAGAATGGTGATGAGTGTCACGGATCATCACATTCATTAGGTTGAAGTGCGAATGAATATCTTAGAATGAGAATAAGCATGAATTGAATAGAAAACAGTAGTAATTGTATTAATACTCGAGGAACAGCAGTGCTCCACACCTTAATCTATGGTGTGTAGAAACTTCACTGTTGAAAATACATAAGAACAACGTCTAGGCATGGCCGAATGGCCAGCCTCCCCAAATGACATGTGAATTCGAAAAATAGGGAAAAAGACCCCTAGTACAATAGTAAAAAGTTCTATTTATACTAAACTAGTTACTAGGGTTACAGAAATGAGTAAATGATGCAGAAATCCACTTCCGGGCCCACTTGGTGTGTGCTTGGGCTGAGCATTGAAGCTTTCACGTGCAGAGGTCTTCCTTGGAGTTAAACTCCAGTTTGTAACTTGTTTCTGGAGTTTAGCTCTGCTTTGCAACTTGTTTCTGGCGTTTGACGCCAGAATAGGGCAGAAAGCTGGCGTTAAACGCCAGTTAGCGTCATCTAAATTCGGGAAAAGTATAGACTATTATATATTGCTGAAAAGCCCTGAATGTCTACTTTCCAACTCAGTTAAGAGCGCGGCATTTGGATTTCTGTAGCTCTAAAAAGTTCATATCAAGTGCAGGGAGGTCAGAATCCAACAGCAACAGCAGTCCTTTGTCAGCTTCTGAATCAGATTTTTGCTCAGGTCCCTCAATTTTAGCCAGAAAATACCTAAAATCACAGAAAAACATACAAACTCATAGTAAAGTCTAGAAATGTGAATTTTGTTTAAAAACTAATAAAAATATACTAAAAACTAACTAAATCATACTAAAACTATAGAAAAACAATGCCAAAAAGCGTATAAATTATCCGCTCATCACAACACCAAACTTAAATTGTTGCTTGTCCCCAAGCAACTGAAAATCAAATAGGATAAAATGAAGAGAATATACAATGAATCTCACAATATCAATGAAATTTAGTCCCAATTAGATGAGCGGGGCTAGTAGCTTTTTGCTTCTGAACAATTTTGGCATCTCACTTTATCCTTTGAAATTCAGAATGATTGGCATCTATAGGAACTTAGAATTTCAGATAGTGTTATTGATTCTCCTAGTTAAGTATGTTGATTCTTGAACACAACTACTTTATGAGTCTTGGCCGTGGCCCTAAGCACTTTGTTTTCCAGTATTAGCACCGGATATATAAATGCCACAGACACATAGCTGGGTGAACATTTTCAGATTGTGACTCAGCTTTGCTAAAGTCCCCAATTAGAGGTGTCCAGAGTTCGTAAGCACACTCTTTTTGATTTGGATCACGACTTTAACCACTCAGTCTCAAACTTTTCATTTGGACCTTCATGACACAAGCACATGGTTAGGGACAACTTAATTTAGCCACTTAGGCCTAGATTTTATTTCCTTGGGCCCTCCTATCCATTAATGCTCAAAGCATTGGATCCTTTTTACCCTTGCCTTTTGGTTTAAAGGGCTATTGGCTTTTTCTGCTTGCTTTTTCTTTTTCTTTCTCTCTTTTTTTTGCCACTTTTTTTCACTCCTTTTTCTTGCTTCAAGAATCAATTTCATGATTTTTCATATTATCAATAACATTTTTCTTTGTTCATCATTCTTTCAAGAGTCAACAATTTTAACATTCATAAATAACAAGATAAAAAATATGCACTGTTCAAGCATTCATTCAGAAAACAAAAAGTATTGCCATCACATCAAAATAATTAAACTAATTTCAAGATAAAATTTGAAATCCAAGTACTTCTTGTTCTTTTGTAATTAAGCATATTTTTCATTTAAGAGAGGTGAAGGATTCATGGAATTATTCATAGCTTTAAGACATAGACACTAGACACTAATGATCATGTAATGAAGACATAAACATAGACAAAAATGAAGCTCAAAAAACCAAAAACAGAAAATAAATAGACAAGGAGATTAAGGAATGAGTCCACCTTAGTGTGGGTGGCGTCTTCCTCTTGAAGAACCAATGGAGCGCCTAAGCTTCTCTATGTCTCTTCCTTGTCTTTGTTGCTCCGCCCTCAAAGCTCTTTGATCTTCTCTAATCTCATAGAGATTGATGGAGTGCTCTTGGTGCTCCATCCTTAGTTGGTCCATGTTGTAACTTAAGCCTTCCAAGGAGGTGTTGAGTTGTTTCCAATAGTTGTGTGGAGGAAATTACATTCCTTGAGGTATCTCAGGAATTTCTTGATAAGGTTCTTCCTCATGCTCTTGTTGAGGTCCATGAATGAGCTCTCTTGTTTGCTCCATCCTTTTCTTGGTGATAGGCTTGTCCTCTTTAATGAGGATGTCTCCATCTATGTTAATCCCAGCCAGATTGCATAGATGACAAATGAGATGAGGAAAGGCTAACCTTGCAAGTCATCCACTAAGTTCATGAAAGAGATCCTAAGTCATAAGAAGGATTGGAAGGAAACTAAAAAAGTTTACCTCACAGAAGAATGCACTGCAGTCATTCTGAAAAGCTTACCTGAGAAGCTTAAAGATCCCAGAAGCTTTATGATACCATGCACATTAGAGGGTACTTGCACCAAGCAAGCTCTATGTGATCTTGGGGCAAGTATTAACCTAATACCTACATCTACTATCAGAAAGCTTGGTTTGACTGAAGAAATCAAACCAACCCGGATATGTCTCTAACTTGCTGATGGCTCCATTGAATACCCATCAGGCGTGATTGAAGACATGATTGTCAAGGTTAGGCCATTTGCCTTTCCCACTGACTATGTGGTGCTGGAAATAGTAGAGCAGAAGAGTGCTACTCTCATTCTAGGAAGACCTTTCCTAGCAACTGGACGAACCTTCATTAACGTCTAAAAAGGGGAAGTGACCCTGAGAGTCAATGAGGATGAGTTTAAGTTGAATGTTGTCAAAGCTATGCAGCACCCAAACACCCCAAATGACTGCATGAGCATTGATATTATTGACTTTCTGGTAAAAGAGGTCAATATGACTAAGAGTCTCGAATCAGAGCTAGAGGATATCTTTAAAGACGCTCATCCTGACATGGAAGAACCAGAGAGAATAATATAACCTCTGAAAAACCCTCAGGAAGAGGAAAAACCTCCCAAACCCGAGCTCAAACCATTACCACCATCCCTGAAATATGCATTTCTGGGAGAAGGTGATACCTTTCCTGTAATCATAAGCTCTACCTTAGAGCCACAGGAAGAGGAAGCACTAATTCAAGTGCTAAGGACACACAGAACAGCTCTTGGGTGATCCATCAGTGATCTTAAGGGCATTAGTCCAGCCAGATGCATGCACAAGATCCTATTGGAGGGTGACGCCAAGCCAGTGGTGCAACCACAGAGGCGGCTGAATCCAGCCATGAAGGAGGTGGTGCAGAAGGAGGTCACTAAATTACTAGAGGCTGGGATTATTTATCCTATTTCTGATAGCCCCTGGGTAAGCCCTGTCCAAGTTGTCCCTAAGAAGGGTGGCATGACAGTGGTTCATAATGAAAAAAATGAACTGGTTCCTACAAGAACAATTATAGGGTGGCGTATGTGTATTGATTATAGAAGGGTCAATACAGCTACCAGAAAGGATCATTTTCCTTTACCATTCATACACCAGATGCTAGAAAGACTAGCAGGTCATGAATACTACTGCTTCTTGGATGGATATTCAGGTTATAATCAAATTGCAGTAGATCCCCAGGATCAAGAGAAAACAGCATTCACATGTCCATCTGGATTATTTGCATACATAAGGATGCCATTTGGTTTGTGCAATGCACCTGCAACCTTTCAAAGGTACATGCTCTCAATTTTCTCTGATATGGTGGAAAAATTTCTGGAAGTCTTCATGGATGACTTTTCAGTATTTGGAAACTCATTCAGCTCCTGTCTTGACCATCTAGCACTTGTTCTAAAGAGATGCCAAGAGACTAACCTGGTTTTAATCTGGGAGAAATGTAACTTTATTTTGACTGAAGGAATTGTCCTTGGGCACAAAATTTCGAAGAAGGAAATAGAGGTGGATCAAGCTAAGGTAGAGGTAATTGAAAAATTACCACCATCTACCAATGTTAAGGTAATCAGAAGCTTTCTAGGGCATGCATGATTATATAGGAGGTTTATAAAAGATTTTTCAAAAATTGCCAAACCTCTGAGTAATCTGCTAGCTGCTGACACGCCATTTATCTTTGATAAGGAGTGTCTGCAGGCGTTTGAGACTCTGAAAGCTATGCTGGTCACAGCACCAGTCATCTCTGCACCAGACTGGACATTACCATTTGAACTGATGTGTGATGCCAGTGACCATGCCACTGGTGCAGTGTTGGGACAAAGGCATGACAAGCTTCTGCACGTCATTTACTATGTCAGTCGTGTTTTAAATGACGCACAGAAGAACTACACAACCACAGAAAAAGAGTTACTTGCAATGGTTTATGCCATTGACAAGTTCAGATCTTATTTAGTAGGATCAAAAGTGATTGTGTACACTGACCATGCTGCTCTTAAATATCTACTCACAAAGCAGGATTCAAAACCCAGACTCATCAGATGGGTGTTGCTTCTGCAAGAGTTTGATATAGAAATAAGAGATAGAAAAGGGACAGAGAACCAAGTAGCAGATCACCTATTCTGAATAGGACCAGTAGAAGGGATCCTATTCCGACATGATCGAGAACCGACAGATGATTAGCCGTGCTGTGACAGAGCATTTGGACCATTTTCATTGAGAGGATGGGAAGTAACCATTGGCAACAGTGACGCCCTACATACAGCTTGCCGTGGAAGGAGCCTTGCGTGTTTGAAAGTAAGAAAGCAGTATGTTGCAGGAATTCAGAAGACAAAGTATCTCCAAAACTCCAACATATTGCGTAACAATTACTTATTTTATGCCCTTTCACTTTTTACAATTGAAACTAAAGAACCCTATTGGTATCCTGACTAAGAATAATAAGATAACCATAGCTTGCCTCAAGCCAACAATCTCCGTGGGATTCGACCCTTACTCACATAAGGTATTACTTGGACGACCCAGTGCACTTGTTGGTTAGTTGTGCGGAATTACATAGTGTGAGTGTAATTTTTGTGCACCAGTAAGATTGTTCTTGATGATCCTGATGATGATGATGATGATGTCGGCCCTCTTGTTGTTTCTTCTGCAAAAACCTCTAATATTCCCCCTCCTTTACTTCAGCTGAAGTCGCTCAACCGGAGTCTTATCCCAATGTTCAAATTCTGAACCAAGATGATGGAACAGTAGATACGGTGCCCCTTCAGACTCGACCTCCTTCGCCCCGAGATGCTACCACTGGAGAATTTCTGAACCCTATGTAGTTTTTATGAATTTTCTTGGATGTGTATGGTCCAGTCTGTGGGTTTTTATAATCTTTTTTATTTCTGGTTTCGTTATTTTGTCCTCTGAACACCTTTAGTTGCTTTGCTGTTAGCAACTTTATTTTGGGAAAAATAAAGTATTTTCTTAGGCTTCTTTGAGGTCGACTTCGGGTGGCCTCTTTGAGCCTTGTTAATATTATAACTTTGTTTCCTTTCATAACATCTTTGTTTGCATCTGTCTGGTACCTTTTAGGTTTTTTTTTTGGGATGTCGGAGCCTTGTTGTCCGACGTCTTGTGATTGCCTCTGTATTTTCATACTTGTGACTTGATTCTGAGTTTTTGGATGTTTGGGTCCAACTTGTATGTCGACTTCCTTACTTCGGTCTGAAGTCGTTTTTAGTATTCCATTTTGTTTGGACCTTTGTTAGGTCTTTCTTAGGGATTACTTTTTATAACTTTGTTTGCGGGGGGCCGACTTCATCACGTCGGTATCTTCTAAGTTATTTCTAGTAATACTCTTTTTTGGACCTTTGTCAGGTCTCTTTTAGGGATTACTTTTTATAACTTGTTTGTGGGAGGCCGACTTCATCACGTCGGTCCCTTCTAAGTTATTTCTAGTAATCCTCTTTTTTGGACCTTTGTCAGGTCTCTTTTAGAGATTACTTTTTATAACTTGTTTGTGAGAGGCCGACTTCATCATGTCGGTCCCTTCTATGTTATTTCTAGTAATCCTCTTTTTTTGGACCTTTGTCAGGTCTCTTTTAGGGATTACTTTTTTATAACTTGTTTGTGGGAGGCCGACTTCTTCACGTCAGTCTCTTCGAAGTTATTTCTAGTAATCCTCTTTTTTAGGGCTGGCCAGGCCTCTTTCCAGGGATTTGACTTTTTATAACTTTGGTTATTGACTGGTCTGACTTCTTTATATCGGTCTGTCTTTTAAGTTTAATTTTAGCAACCCATTTTATTAAGACATCGTCAGGTCTTTTCTAAGGATCACTTTCGATAACTTCTTGCATTATTTTGTTTTTGTCGCTTTTTCATCTTTGCCGATTTTGTCGAAGTTAGGTTTGATCCTTGTTTGGTCGACCTTTTGATGAATTTGGTTTTCATCTTCTTTGGTCTTTATTATGGTCGGACAGTGAATTTGATCTTCACTTTCTACCGATCTTGTAGCTTTATAATCGGGCAATGATTTTTTAGCGTTTCAGACTAATGCGTCTTGAGGATTTGTAGAAAATCTAAAAAACTTTATTCAAAAGAAAATGCAGATATATACATGTGGGAGTTTTATCCCTCTAAGTCGGGCAATTTGTAGATCTTGGCTTGGTACCTCATTAAAAAACCTTTTCAGGAAAAAGAGTGCACCTTATCCTAAGATCTTTATTACCTTTAACTGTAGTACCTTCTTAGGTTACAGGCGTGCCATGACCTAGGAAGCTCTCGCCCTTCAAGTTCGGACAGTCTGTAGTAGCCATTTCCAAGTACTTCTATGACTCGGTAAGGTCCTTTCCAGTTTGTTGCCAGCTTTCCTTCTCTAGGTCGAGTTGTTCTGATGTCATTTTGGATTAGGATGAGGTCGTTCTTGGCAAAACCTCGTGGCACTACTTTTTGATTGTATCTTGAAGCCATTCGACGTTTTAATGCCTCTTCCCTAATTCGATTTCTTTCTCGAATTTTCGAAAGTAGGTCGAGTTTTTCCCTTTGAAGTTGGAGTTGGCTTCTTCATTATAGTAAATCACTCTGGGCGACCCTTCTTCGACCTCCACTGGGACCATTGCCTCCGTTCCATAGGCTAGTTTGAGAGGTGATTCCTTTGTGGTGGAATGCGGCATTGTTCGATATGCCCATAGGACTTGTGGGAGCTCGTCGGCCCAAGCTCCCTTCGCCTCCTGTAATCTCCGTTTTAGCCCAGCCAATATGACTTTGTTGGCAGCTTCAACTTGTCCATTGGCCTGGGGATGTTCTACGGAAGTGAATTGGTGTTTTATGTTCAGATCGGCCACCAAATTTCTAAAGCCTGCATCTGTGAATTGGGTGCCATTGTCTGTGGTGATGGAGTATGGAACCCCAAATCTTGTGACAATATTTCTATATAGGAACTTTCAACTTCTTTGAGTAGTGGCGTTAGCTAAGGGTTCTGCCTCGATCCACTTTGTGAAACAGTCTACCCCTACTATGAGGAATTTGACTTGTCCCGATCCCTGGGGGAAGGGTTCGAGGAGGTCGAGTCCCCATTTTGCGAATGGCCAAGGTGAGGTTACGCTAATGAGTTCCTTTGGCGGGGTGATGTGAAAGTTGGCATGTTTCTGACAGGGTGGACATGTCTTTACAAACTCAGTGGCTTCCTTTTTAGAGTTGGCCAAAAAATCCTGCCCGGAGTACTTTTTTGGTAAGTGCCTGTGCTCCAAGATAATTGCTACAGATGCCGCTGTGCACTTCTTCTAAAACTTCCTTTCTGTTGGAAGTCGGCACACATTTTAACAATGGTACCGAAATCCCTTTTTTGTATAGGGTATTGTTTATGATAGTGTAGTATTGTGCTTCCCGTTTTAACCTCTTTGCCTCCTTTTCATCTGTGGGGAGTGTTTCTATTTTGAGGTAGTTAATTGTGGGAGTCATCCATCCTTGATCCTAACCTGTTATGGCTAGGACTTTTTCTTCTTCCGAGATTGACGGGTTCTGCATCATTTCTTGGATGAGGCTTCTATTGTTGCCCCCCTGGTTTGGTGCTGGCTAGTTTTGAGAGTGCATCAACTCGGGCATTCTGTTCTCGGGGTATGTGGCGGACCTCATATTCCCCGAGTTGTCCGAGTTGTCCGAGCTGTTCCCTGGTTTTGTCCAGGTACTTTTTCATGGTGCGATCTTTGGCTTGGTAGCTCCCTGCTTTTTGTGAAGTGACTACTTGTGAGCCACTGAAGGTGATAAGCTTTTGAGCTCCAACCTCCTTAGCCAGCTTCAAACCAGTTAGTAGCGCCTCATATTCAGCTTGGTTTCTTGAGGCAGGGAATCCGAATTTGAGAGAAAGTTCGATTTGGGTTCCCTGGTCGCTTTCAATTATCACACACCTGCGCCGCTTCCAATTTTATTTGAGGAACCATCTACATAGAGATTCCATTCCGTAGGGATTTCTGGAGTGTCTGTAAATTCTGCAATGAAGTCGGCCAGATATTGCAATTTGATGGCTGTCCGAGCTTCATAATGAAGGTCGAATTTGGACAACTCGACTGCCAATTGCAAAATTTTGCCTGCTAAGTCCGTTTTCTGCAAAATCCCTTTTATGGGTTAGTTGGTCCGAATCCTAATGATGTGAGCTTGAAAATATGGACGAAGTCATCGAGATGTTAGTATGAGAGTATAGACAAATTTTTCTATTTTTTGGTAGTTTAGCTCGGATCCTTGTAATGCTTTGCTGATGAAGTATACAGGTTGTTGCCCATTGTCGTCTTCTCGGGCTAGTGCTGAGGCTACTGCCCAACTTCCTACTGCGAGGTATAATATAAGTGGTTCTCCTTCTCGTGGCCGACTTTGGATAGGTGGCTGTCCCAGGTATAATATAAGTGGTTCTCCTTCTCGCACTCCGTTGTCTATTCAAACCTCTTTCCCTTCCTTAAAGTGGCGTAGAAGGGGAGAGATCTTATTGCTGATCCAACTAGAAATCTGGACAAGGCTGCCAACCTTCCATTGAGTTGTTGTACTTCTTTGACACAAGTCGGGCTTTTCATGTCGAGTATGGCCCGACATTTATCCGGATTTGCCTCAATTCCTCTTTGTTTGAGCATAAAACCCAAGAATTTGCCAGCTTCTACTGCGAAAGTGCATTTTGCAGGATTAAGTCGCATGCCATGCCTTCTTATAGTGTCGAATACTTGGGTGAGGTTGGACAGTAATGTCTTTTCACTTTGTGTCTTTATTAACATGTCGTCCACATATACTTCCATGGTTTTTCTGATGTGATCCGTAAGTATCTTATTCATTAAGTCCAAAAGGCATGACGATGTAGCAGTAGTTTGCTTTTGGGGTTAAGAATGAGGTTTTTTCTTGGTCGGGTGGATACATCAGGATTTGATTGTATCTCGAATATGCATCCATAAATGAGAGGTATTTATATCCGGAGGAGGCATCCACCAGAGCGTCGATACTTGGGAGTGGATAAGGATCTTTTGGGCAGGCTTTGTTGAGATCAGTGTAGTCGGTGCACATCCGCCACTTCCCATTTGATTTTTTCACCAAGACAACGTTAGCTAGCCATTGTGGGTACTTGACTTCTCTTATGAATCCTGCCTCTAGTAGAGCTTGTATATGCTCTTCCACAGCTTGGGATCGTTCTGGTTCAAGCTTTCTACATTTCTGTTGTACTAGCCGAGATCCTGGGTAGACTGCTAGCTTGTGGCATATTAACTTGGGGTCTATGCCTGGCATGTCTGCAGCCTTCCACGCAAAGAGGTCGACGTTATCTCGTAAGAAATGTGCGAGTGATTCTTTTATGTCTCCTTTTAGGATTGTTCCGATATTGGTTGTTTTGTCTGGGATATCTCCGATCTGGACTTTTTCTACTTCACCTTCGGGTTGTGGGCGGAGTTCTTCCCACCTCTGAGCTCCATCGAGTTCGATTGTGTGAAATTCTTCTCCTCTGCCTCTGAGGTTTAAACTTTCGTTGTAGCAGTGGTGCACCATTTTCTATTCTGCTTTTATAATAGCTATTCCTTCTGCAGTTGGGAACTTCATGCATAGATGTGGAGTCAAAACTACTGTGCTGAGCTGATTCAATGTTGTTCGACCTATTAAAGCATTGTAGGCTAAACTTATGTCGACCACGATGCAGTCTATCTTGAGTGTTCTTGACTGGTTTCCTTTTCCAAAGGTCGTGTATAGTGAAATGTATCCAAGTGGTTGAACTGGGGTGTCTCCCAGTCCGAACAGGCTGTTCGGATATGCTCTGAGTTCTTTTTCTTCCAGGCTGAGTTTGTCAAAGGCAGTTTTGAACAAGATGTCGGCGGAGCTTCCTTGGTCTATCAGTGTGCGGTGTAGATTTGTGTTTGCCAATACGATTGTGATGACCATAGGATCGTCGTGTCCTAAGATGATGCCAGATGTGTTCTCTTTGGTAAAAGTAATTGTGGGGATGTCGGGTGTTTCCTCTCTTCCCTCAACGTGATATACCTCTTTAAGATATCTTTTGCGAGATGATTTGGAGATCCCTCCTCCCGCAAATCCTCCGTGTATCATGTGGACGTGTCTCTCGGTCGTACGAGGTGGTTGTTCTGCCCGTCCGACATCTTCATCACTTCTTCTTTTTCTGGGATCGTTTGCTTGGCTCGCCAAATACCGATCTAATTTTCCTTTTCTTACCAGGTTTTCTATGATATTTTCTAGGTCGAAACATTCATTGGTGGAATGTCCATAGATTCGATGATATTCACAATATTCTGCTCAGTTTCCTCCTCATTTTTTGCTTTTGAGTGGTCGAGTTGGAGGTATCTTTTTCGTATGGCATACTTCTCTGTAGACATCCACAAGGGATACCCGAAGAGGGGTATAATTGTGGTATTTTTTGATCTTTTCCCTATGTCGATCTTCTTTTTTCCTGGATTCTTTGTCCTTATCTCGGGAGGAGTAGGAGAATTCAGATTTTGAAGTCTCTCCTAGTCGAGAGTTTTCCTCCATGTTGATATACTTCTCTGCTCGTTTTTGTACCTCATTTAGAGATGCGGGATGCTTTTTTGATATGGATTAGCTAAAAGGCCCTTCTCGTAAGCCATTGATGAGGCCCATGATGGCCGCTTTTGTGGGCAGACTTTGTATGTCTAGACATGCCTTGTTGAATCTTTTCATGTAGATGCGAAGACTTTCCCGATCTCCTTGTTTGATTCCTAATAGACTTGGGGCGTGCTTGGTTTTGTCTTTCTGGATAGAGAATCTGGCTAGAAACATTTTGGCTAGGTCGTCGAAGCTTGAGATGGACCTGGGGGGTAGATTGTCGAACCACTTAATCGCCATTTTTGTTAAGGTAGTCGGGAAGGCTTTGCAGCAGACTGCATCTGGGGCGTCAGTGAGGTATATTCAACTTCTGAAATTACTGAGGTGGTGGCTGGGATCTGCCGTGCCATCGTATAAAGTCATATCCGGAAGTTTAAAGTCTTTTGGGATTTTGGTCTTCATGATCTCCTTGGTGAATGGATCTTGGTCCTTGCGAGAGTTGTCCTCGTGAGTGGATCGAGTCGCTTTGGCTTTGAGATCGGCTTCGAGTTTTAGAAGTTTGTCCTCCAATTCCCGGCGTCGCCTTATCTCCCTTTGTAGGTCCTTCCCAGCTTCTCGCTGATGTTGGGCTTCTTCCTCATGTTGTTTTAAACGATCTTGAAGCGTCTCAAGGGCTCCCGGGTTTGGTGAATTCTTGTCTCTGTTGGGTTGCGGGATATCTTTTGGTGTAGTGTCCGCATTTTTATGCGGCGTTCTGTCTTCTAGATCCGAGTCATGATCGTTGTTAAGGTTGTCCGCCATGATGATGGGATGACTTCCAGGTTCCCCGGCTACAGCGCCAATGTTTCGAGGGTTACCTGAACCTGTAGGTCGATCTCAGATGAGATCTTCTGTACTAATCAGAGATGACGTGTCCGGCTTGAGCGTGGCGGCCGGAGCTGTCGTGTTCGACTTGTTGGACTGGCAATGCTGCTGATCCTTCATCACCGGAGGGTGGTGGTACCTGCAAGGGACTCCGATGCTTAAGTTAGCAAGGGTATTAAGCAGGTTTTTAGTAGAATCAGAGTATGAGTTATACCTGGGTGCTCCAGTGTATTTATAATGGTGTAGAGCGACCTTCTTAAATAAGATAAGTTAGTTATCTTTATCTTATCTTATCTTATCTTTGAGTGAGGTCATCTTATCTTCAAGGGAACCGCCCTTATCTCTATAGGCTTGGGCTGCCTTTGGATTTGGGTCGTGTTCCTCCATTTGGGCCCTTTTTCGATTTTCCTAGTGATTTGGCTGAGCTCTTTGAGGAGAGGTCGGATTGTCCTAACCTGAAGAGGTCGGTCATCTTATCAGTAGAACATCCCGGATTGGACTACTCGACCCAGGGTATGAACACTTAGTTTAGTTAATTTTCTTGGGGGAAAATATCTATTCAGGAACTTGTCGGCTACCTTACTCCAGGTCTGTAAGCTCTCTTTAGGTTGTTCTTCAGCCAGTCTTTGGCTTGATCTCTCACAGCAAACGGGAAGAGCAATATCCTATAGACGTCAGGATCCACTCCGTTGGTCTTTACAGTGTCACAGATTTGGAAGAAGTTAGAGATGAATTTAGTGGGGACCTCTTGAGAGTGTCCATGGAACTGACAATTTTTCTGCATAGGAGTGATCAATTCTGGGTTGAGCTCGAAATTATGTGTTCCTATGGGATGCACACTAATGCTTCTTCCATAGAAGTCAGGGGTCGGAGCTGTATATAACCCCCAGGTTCTCCTGGGGTTTGCCTCTCCCTCTAGATCCATAGTGCTTCTAGTGTGTCTGAGAAAATAAGAAACCAAGAAAAATGGGGATCTCTATGTCACAGTCTAGAGAGCTTCCCAGTAAGGCATCCACAGATGAACAAAAACACTAGAAAATTGAGATGCCAAACTTAAAATTTGAAATTAGATCCAAATAAAATAACAAGTAGTGCTCGAAAAAAAAACTAGAAAGGAAAAATACACAATATTAATTTTAAAAGTTTTTTAGAAGAAAAACACTAAAAGATACCAAACTTAAAAATTTCAAAATCAAATAAGAGAAAATAACTAACAAAATTCAAACACAAAGAAAGCAAGCAATATTAATTTTCAAAAATCAAGAGGAAAAAGGAGAATTAACCAGAAACACTAAAAGACATCAAACTTAAAACCTAAAACAAAATTCGTAAAAGAGAAGATGACTAAAACAAATTTTTGAAAAATTTTAAGAAAAGAAACCAAGAAGATTCAATAAATTTTAATAAGAAACACAACAAAAAAGAAAAACCAGCTAAAAAAATAGCTGATCTAAGAAACAAGACATCCAGTAGTTTGTCAATCTGGAACAATCCCTGGCAACGATGCCAAAAACTTGCTGCGTGAAAATGAACTCGCACAACTTCATCAGCAAGTGTACTGGGTCGTCCAAGTAATACCTCAGGTGAGTGAGGGTCGATCCCACGAGGATTGTCGGACTTAGCAAGCAATGGTTATCCTGCAAATCTTAGTTAGGGGAATAGAAAGATAATGGTTGTCATTGTAGGTGTATAAACAGAATAATAAAAAAAGTAATAAACAACTGATATAGAAACAGTAATGAGAAATCAGTTAAGGTTTTGGAGATGATTTATCTTTCCAGATTAATACTTCTTACAGACTACTTTAACAATGAATGATTCATTCTATGGCAAAGCTGTAAGTGATTAACTCATGTCCTCTCATCAAGTTAATCTCCCCTAATTCATATCAAATGCCGTTGTCAGTGGTCATTCAATATTAACGAGGCTGAAGCTCACGCAATTCACTCTCTTTTTTTATCCTACTCAAAACACCACAGACAAGGTCAGATCTCCCGGATCGAATAATGAAGCTCAATATTCTAGCCTTAGTGCCACATAAACCTCATCGCCCATAACTAAATATCCTAATTAGCCCAGCTGAAGTATTGGTTTAGGAGATGCATTCTCAAGCTTTAGCTCAATACTATCTGGGTCAGAACTCGTAAGGAACTTATGTAGAATAAGGGTCATACTTCCATTCCACCCCAGATTCATTAGATGAAGAACGATAATACGTCATAGAAAGAAATCAAACAAATATTAAAATAGAGAAGTGATCATATTAATCCATAGGAATAAGCAGAGCTCCTAACATTAACCTAGGAGGTTTAGTTGCTCATAATTTACAAAAAAAACTTAGATGTATTGGATAGTAAAAAAGTGATATGTAAACCTAAGTGATCTCCTCTTTAAATAAGAGATGCTAACCCTAAAAGATGTTAATTTAAAATAAAAAAAGTACAAGGATAAACGAAACTAAGCTAAAGAGTGCTGAAATCCACTTTGGGCACACTTTGGATGAGTACTTCGTCCAAGCTTGGCGTTCAACTTGGAGAATGAGTGTTGAACACCAGGTAGGGGGTGAATGCATTGCTACCTTGCTCTGTTGGTGGCTTTGAACACCAGCTTTGGGCGTTCAACGCTGGGCTTGGTTCTTTTGGGGCATTGAACTCCAAATGTGGGTGTTCAATGCTATTTATTGGCAGTGATCTGGAAAATAAGTATGAACTATCATATATTACTAGGAAGCTCTAGAAGTTAGCTTTCCAACGCCATTGAGAATATGTCGATTGGATTTCTGTAACTTAAGATATGCTCGTTAGAGTGCATAGAGGTCAAGATTTGACAACATTTGCTATCCTTTCTTCGTCCTTGATCAAGACATTGCCAAAATTGCCCAAAAATCACCTAAAATCATGGGAAAAACACAAAATCTCAAAGTATCATCCAAAAGGTGAATTTTGCACTAAAACACACTAAAACATAATAAAATTAATAAAATCTAACTAAAAACACTATGAAAATGCTATGAAAAAGCGTATAAGATATCCACTTATCAGTGGTCATTGAAGTGTTACCCTATGGTCATGTGGAACTTCAGGATAGGAATTTGACAATAGAATTTTTGTACGGTTCGGAACCAATCAAAACAAGCATCAATTTGTTGGTAGCATAGTCCAAACCAACAATGAATTTTCTTAATCAAATGTTTACAATTTCTAATTAACCGAGAGTACTTAAACCTTGGGTCATCTTCCCTAGGAGTTGCAATTAAGTTTCAATCATTGGCTATGAGGGAAATGGGGATTGGGAATGCAAGAGAGGCAAAAAATGTAAATAGCAAGAAATTAAATAAGCATGCAAGGAATTAAAAGAAAGCAATTAAAAGCAATGAAAATGGAAATTAAATGCTAAAAATGACTCTTGGTGATAATTGGGGAATTTAGGATTCCTATCCTAGTTATAGACCACAAACATGGCAATTGTGTGGAATCAATGTAAACTAGTCAATCCTCCTTGAGAATTAGTCAAAAGAGCGTAATTGATCTCAATCCATAAGTCCTAGTCAACTCACTAATTACTTAGTGAAAGACTAGCGTCAATGGAAACCAAACCAATTAACTATTCTCACATAATGCAGAATGGACATCCACGACTCAATTCCACCCAAACACCCAATTTTTCAACCAAGAGTGTGAAAACTAAACATACAAGAAAGTAAACATCAAAGCAATAAAAGTCAAAGCAAGTAAAGTCAAAGCAAGTAAACTTCAAATGTAAGAAAACCTCTTGGCAAGTAATTGAGGACTCTGGTTACCTATCATAGCCATTGACCACAAACATATGATGATTATGAAGAGTTAATCCTACTTAGTCAACCTTACATCGAAGATAAGTCAAGTTGGCATAGTTGATTCCAATCCCTAAGTCCTATGTCAACACTAAGGGATCAAATAGAGTCAAGGGAGACCAAATCAACTAACTACTCTAATGTACCAAAAAATAATGGACATCAATGACTCAAGGATCACCAAAACTAACAATTTCAAGCCAAGAGAGGAGAAAAACTAAGTGAAAACTAAGCCAAGCATTTTATCAAACACTTGGTGTGCATGAAAATAAAATAATATTAAATTGCAAAAAAATAAATTCTAACACTACCAAAGCAAGAAAATAACAATAACAACTAGAAAAAGCAATAAATTACATGGAAACATAAAATTGCATTAATTGGAATTAAAATAACAAAAGTATTCATAACATGAAAATTGACATAAAAGAGAAAATAACAAAAGAGATAAAGAAGATAAAGACAATAAAGCATAGAAACATAAATGAAACTACGCTAAGACAAGAATTAAAGTGCTGAAATTAAAAGGAAACTAAGCTAAAAACCCTAATTCTAGAGAGAGGGGGAGCTTCTCTCTCTAGAAAATGACCTACAACATGATAAAAACCTAAACCGTATTGCCCCCCTTCTTCACTTTGGCCTTAAATAGCTTCAGAAAATGATTTGGACTGGGTTTTGGAGGCCCAAAATTTGTCCCCAGTGATTTGCATTAATGACCTCACGCATATGCACGTGTGCGTACGCACGACCTACGGTGCGTACGCACAGTTGCGCAGAATTTCCATCGTGCGTACGCACGACACTTGGTGTGTACGCATCCTTGCACGAACTCACCGTCGTGCGTATGCGCATCACTGTGCGTACGCACCTTTGCAGGCGCTTTCAAACTTCATTTTCTTCACGATTTCTCCCTTTTGCATGCTTTTCTCTTCACTTCTTCCATCCCATACTTGTCTTGGAAACCTGAAATTACTCAACAAATACATAAAGGCACTAAATAGGATTAAAGTGAATTAATTTTAGCTATTTTAAGGCTTAAAAAACATGTTTTCACAATTAAGCATAAATCTAGGGAGAATTACAAAACTATGCTATTCAGATGAATAAATGTGGGTTTATGTGATGAAATCCACTCAAATCAAACCAAAATATATCATAAAATTTGGACTCATTAGAATTCAGACAGCAAATTCATAGTTAATGGCCAGCAGGTAAAATATTATCTTGGAAATGAGATTGATCGTCAAAGATCCACCCATCTATTGACATAGCAGATGTGAATGTGAAGCTAATGACAGTAAAGAAGCACTTATTGGGAGGCAACCCAACTTTTTGTATCATTTTAAGTTATTTTTGCTTTGATTTTAATTTTATTTTAGTTTGATTTTCACTAATCCTCATAGTTTCCCTAGGTTTAATCTAGTTTGCGATCATGTACAGAGCTTAGAACAGGGACAGAATAGCTCAGAAGAAGAAATAGAGCACCCTGGAGAAAAAGACGCCTGGGCGCTAAACACCAGGGAGGGCATTCAGAGCTAAAGAGGGAGTAGGTGAGATGGCATTAAACGCCAGGAGGATGTTTAACGCCAAGAGGATGTTTAACGCCAGGAGGGTGTTTAATGCCAGGAGGGGTGCAGTAGTTTGGGCGTTTCATTCCCAAAATGGGCGTTTAATGACGCCAATTCAAAAAAAATATAGCATCTGGTGTTTAACGCCAACAATGGCATTTCACACTGCCAGGGGAGGCAGACCATTCCCACTTGGGCGCTAAACGCCAGGGAGGGCGTTTAATGCCACCAAAGGGGCTCAAAATTCATACCATATTTCACCAACTCCCACTCATATCTTTTCATATCTTTTTTATTCCCCCATCTTTCACTCTTCATCCCCATCCATCAAATCCTCTTTGCCCCAATCATTTTTGTTCTATATCTCCCTATAACCTACTCATATCTTTTCATATCATATCTCCATCAATCAAAATTCACTCCTTACGTTTTATCCACACCCATGGCCGAATTTGAGGCCTCCCACCCTTATAATACCACTTCAATTCTCACCTCTCCTCACCCTTTCATTCTACTCACCATTCTCTCTTTCATCTCTCCCTATTTCTTCCTATTTTCTCTTTTATTTGCTCAAGGACGAGAAAAAATTTTAAGTTTGGTGTAGGTACGCTCTGCTTTTCACTCTCCTCACACTCTCTATGGCACTAAAAGTTGGAGAATCCTCTTTAAGAAAAAAGAAAGAAAAGGCTTTCTCCACAATCCTACATGAGCTCCATGATGAGCGAAAAACGATTCGACACAAAACTCACCGGCAAGTGTACCGGGTCGCATCAAGTAATAATAACTCACATGAGTGAGGTCGATCCCACAGGGATTGAAGGATTGAGCAATTTTAGTTTAGTGGTTGAATTAGTCAAGCAAACAAGTGTTGATTATGTGAATTTGTGTTGACAGAATTTAAATTGCAGAAAATGTAAAAGGGGAATGGGTGATTTGCAGAAATTAAAGAGAACTGAAAGTAAAAGAGCTGAATCTTAAAGTGCAAGTAATGTAAATTGCAGAAACTTAAATTGCAAGAAATGTAAATGACTTGAAAATTAAAAGGGGAATGGGATTGGATCTGCAGGAATCACACAAGGAAATTAAAATGGAAACTAGTAGATCTCAGGACCCAAGAGACTAGATAACCAATTCTAGATCTCAATGCCTTCCTAGATCCAAACTCACAAAGCAATTAACAAGAAATTAAAGAGGAAGCAGTAAAGGAATTGGGATTCAACTCAATTATGCAGCAGAGAAATCAAAGAGATCTTAAATGGAGATTGAGACAGAAAATCCTCAACTCTTCACACTCAAGACTCAATTAAAGCTTTGTAGAAAAGAAAACAAGAAATCCCAGAGGAAGAGAATTCAATTCTCCTCCCAGAAACTCTCTCAACTATCAAGTACTCTCTCTCTCCAAAGTTCCTTCGCAAAAATCACAAATCAAAAAGCTCCATAAAACTTTTAATTCTAAGATATTTATATACTTTCTTCTAATGATCTTCAAGCCTTGAATTGGGCCTTGGCCTTGATGGAATTGGGTTGCTAGTGGCCTCTGTTGATTGCTCTAGGTGCTGGGAAGAAATCCACTTGTGAACCGGCCATGCAAGTCTCACGTTTGAGCCAACGTTTGAGGTCAAACGTTGACTCAAACGTTGCCGTGTGAACCATTATGCAGAGGCCCAAAATGCTGTCATCCATGTTTGGCTCAACGTTTGAGGTCAAACGTGAGCTCAAACGTGGATCTCCCCAAGCTTCCTTTCTGGCCAACGTTTGGCCCAACGTTTGAGGTCAAACATTGGCGCAAACGTGGCTCAATTAGCTCATCAACCAGGGTTGTTCTTCCATGCCCCTTCTTGCCAAAATGTAGCCAACGTTTGCCTCAACGTTTGAGGTCAAACGTTGGCCCAAACGTTGGTTTTGCCCAGGAGCCCTTTCTTCCTTCTTGGCGCCAACGTTTGCCTCAACGTTTGAGGTCAAATGTTGGCGCAAACGTTGCATTCCTCCATTGCATTGATGCGCCAATTGCATGCTTTAATAATGCCAATATATTCATTCATTCTTTTACTTGGCCTTGGCATTAATTAAATGATTCATGCATGCAAGCTTTATTAATTAATAATGCCGTGTTCAATCACAATTGGCATTTGATTAATTAACTTTTCATGCATCATTTCATGCATGCTTTCATTGCTTAATTAATTACTAATGCCAATGCTTTCATTTAATGAATATGGCATAATAGTAACGTGAATGCGCCAAGGTAGCATGCATTCAGTTTCATTGACATTAGTAAGTACGTTTCATGCATGCATCATCATTAATGCATGATAATAAGGCCCAGGCTTCATGGTCATGGGCCACGCTTTTTCCTTCCTTAGGCTACGCTTCCCTTGTTTCTTTCTTTTCTTCACCTACAAGTAATCAAACAACCAATCAAAGTATCACAAAATTCACAAAGCTTAAAATTCATTTAAAAACCAATTAATTTTAGCTTAAACCTCATGATTTTGTGTCAATTAAAGGGTGGTTGATTGAATCCAAGTACACATGAAATTCTACCCAAATGGCTTACTTATGGCTCAAGAAAGTGCATAAAACCTATTGAAAACAGAGGAAAAAGACTAGTGAAACTAGGCTAAGATGACCTGTCATCACTCCACCGGTTATACACTAAGATTAATGAGGAATACTATTATAAGATTGTTAGCAAAAAGAAACTCATACTAGAGGTGAGGTTTGAATTGAAAGTTGATGAGTATCCTAAAATTCAGGAACAGATTCGAAGTAGGGGTTGGAAAATTTTGGCCAACCCTATAGCTGAAGTTGGAGTTCTAAAGGTCAGAGAGTTCTATACAAATTTGTGGATGACTGACAAGCACAAGAATGAACATCCCGAGTTCAAGACTTGACGCACCATGGTTTAAGGGAAGACCCTATAGTTTTGAATAAGGAGAGTGAGGGAGATACTTCAGCTGCCTCCATTCAGAGATGATCCAAGGTTAGATCAAGTCCTCAAGGATATATTGTAAGACCCAGAACTTTTCAAAAGTCTTATTATGAGTCAATTTTAATTTACTTATTCATTTAAGACTTTAGTTTTAGAAATTATTTTATTAAAGCTAATTAAATCAAATTTGATGATTAAATTAAAATTTTTATCTAATTTTATAATCGTTGGGTAATTCCCATATTTAAATTTTAAAGTTTAGTAATTGTAAAATAATGAGAATTTTATCTACTATATCTTGAATATTTAGATGTTGAACTTTATTTTATAAATAAAAGAAAAAAATTAATTAATTTGATTATTTCTAATTTTCATTTAATTAGTAGTTATTTGAATAGAATTTGTACATTGATGAACAAATAGTACTTTCTTTGAAGATAATTTTATTGGATTAAAATTAGTTTTTAATACTACTTTATACCCTAATTAAATTATTAATTCTCCCCAAAATGAAACCCTAAATTACTAAATACTCCCCAAAACCCTAACCTTAACTTTCCCATTCCCTTCAGCCGCCACACCCCTTTCCCTCTCTTCCAAAATGCTAACAATACATAGCAATAGCAGAAATCAAAAGAAAGAAAGAAAAGAGAGGAGAGGGTGCGAATTAGAGAAAAGAAAGGGAGAAGAGGAAGAGTACTGCCAGAGTAAAAAGGGACTCGCGTTCAAAGGATTCACCACAAGGATTTGATGCTTGATCTTCATTGCTATGAGAACTCAATTCTTACTCTATCCCATCCAATTCTTCATATGGAATATGCCTTGATGGTTGTGCACTTTCCTCCTTAACATCAAATTCAATCTTCTTGGAGGGGTTTTCTTCAATTCTATGTTCCCATGGAGGTTCTGCTTCTCTTAAGTCTTCAATCACTTCTTCCTCTTCTTCAACAATCAAAGCTTCCTCCAATTGTTCCAACACAAAGCAATATTCCTCATTTTCCACTGGAATTCCCAATCTCTCTTTCATGCAAGGCTCTTCATTTGATTCTCCACATGTAGCCATGGGAGTGCTTTGAGGGTTCAAGCATTGGGAGGCCAATCGGTTTATCACTGCTTCCAAGGCGGCCGTGAATCCTAGTACCTTCCTTTGCATTTCTTCTTGTCCTTAACATATCAAAGTGAGATGTTCATCCGTTGGAGTTTGGGGTGGATAGGAGGGTTCATCATTTTGGAGAAAAGGGTTCATGATAAGAAGGTGGTTCTTCTTGATAGGTATGTGGCGGTTCAACACTCTCCACTTTTTCCGCTTGTTGCATAACACGACTCCATGGTTGCTTGAAGTTGATGCAATGCTTTGTTTAGATGATCCCTTGACTCTTGTTCCGCTTGGATAACATGATTAGGATCATATGGCTCTTGGATCAATGGACATGAGTATTCTTCTATAGAAGATTGTGATGGAAGGTAGAATTCATCTTGTGGCTGAAAATTTTCATACATTGAAGGTGGTTCATCTTGGTGATAGTACGGAGGGGGTGGTTCTTAGAAGTTTTGATGTTGTGGTGGTTCCATATATGGTTCAAAAGGTGGTTGGTATGGTGGGTATGGATTGGAGTCATATAAAGGTGGTTGGTGAAAAAGGGCTTATGAGTATGGTTGAGGGTTATGTTAAGGGTATAACTCATAGGCATACGGTGGTGGTTCTTGGGAGTCAAAAGGAAATTCACCATAGCCATTGGATTGGTATGCATCATAGAATGGCTCTTGTTCATAGTTCATTGGTGGAGGTTGTTGCCATGAAGATTGATCATATGCATATGGCTCCTCCCACCTTTGAGTATCCCATCCTTGATGCATGTTGTCATTGAAATTCACATCTCCTACAATATAGTTAGAACCAAACTCATAGCCACAGTGAGAATTCATGATAGCAAGAGAAAATAAAAACAAAAACTAGTAAGAAATAATGAAAACAAACTACTAAAACTAGCAACAATCAACAAAGAAGCATATTCACAATATTCATATATGTACAATAACCAATAACAAGCGCACATTTGCAATTCCTTGGCAACGGCATCATTTTAATGATTGGAAGATTGATGGTAAAGAATTTCACAAATGAAATCTCGTTGCAAGTATAGTTTCTAAACCAACAATAATCCTTTCATACAAAAGATTGTTTGTTACAAGTATAAACCCCTAAAATTAATAACTGAAGTATTCAAACCTCGGGTCATTCTCCCTAGGAATTGCAATAAAGTGTTCTTGCTATTGGTTATGAAGTATGTTTGGGGTTTTTGAGATAAGAAACAAGAAAAGCAAATTGCAAAAGAAATAAACTAGCAAGTAAGAAAGCTCTTGGCAAGGTATGAGAACTAGAAATCCTATCCTAGTTATCCTTATCAATTATGATGAGAATTGTTCGTTGCTCCTACTTGGTTAATCTCAAACCATGAAGGAAAGTCAAGTGGATGAATTAACTTGATATCACAAGTCCTAACCAAATCTAGATGAAAGACTAGCTATAGTGACATTCAAGTCAATTAGCAACTTCCAATTAATCAATCATCAAAGGAATTAGATAACTCAAGAGTCTCCAATTTTCTATGTGTTAAATTTTTTTGGAGTTGCATTTGGAACTTGGTTTTTGAACCAAAGAACACACAACCTGTGAGATTTTGAGCTTAATTGTATGGTTACATTATTTAACCATAAATTTTTATTCTTGTGTGTTTTCTTCTCTATGATTGTAATCTTTATTTTGTTCCAATCTATATGTCCAATATTTAGTGTATTTACATGCTTGCATATGATTGAGGCCATTATTTGTCTTAGCTTACTTATCTCAAATAAGCCTACCCTTTTATGTCACCCTTGTTAGCCACTTTGAGCTTTTTAATCCCCTTCTGTTCTATAACCACATCACTAGCCTTAAGCAGAAAAACAAATTAAATATCCCAATTGAATCTTTGGTTAGCTTAAGATAGAGGTTGTGCATCAACTAAGTGTGGGGAAACTGTGGGAACATGGGTTAATAAGGGAGTGTATCATGTTTCTAATTCTGAATATTGGGAAATTTGGGTATCTACATGTAAAATAGAAAATTAAAAAAATTCTATATGCATTGATATGTTATTTTAGTTTTTATGTCTCTATAAAAAAAGAAAAGAAAAAAATATATAATATAAATAAATAAATAAAGGGACAAAATTACCCCAATGTTAAGTTAATAAAAGATCAATGCATTTGTGACACAAAAGAAAAGTTGACACATGAGTATGTGATATAAAAGTGGGAATTATGGGTAGCTAGGCATGATTTTAGAAATTATATAGAATGTATGTATGTTAGGTGATGGCTCAGGTTACTCAAATATTCAATTTATAGCTCACTTAGCCATACATATATCCTCACCCTTGCCTTGGCCCCATTACAACCTTGAAAAGACCTCATGATGTGTGCATGGGTATACTAAATATTTGTTGATTGGTTAGATGAAGGACAACGTTTAGAAAGCATGATTAGGGAAGAATAGAGTGATTGACCCTAGACACTTGAGAGATTAGAGTGATATACACTACGAGTGAAGGTTCAGTGCTTAACTCTATGTTCCCTGCTTTCATGAGCTATCTTCTTCTTACAAGTTATTCATATTGTATTTTGTGATTTGAATTAGTGAAATCCAGTTCATATTTATTCTTAAAGGATTTATTTACTTTTTCACCAAGTAGGTAGAATCATTTTAGCATGTAGTTGCATTCACATTCATAGGTTGCATTGCATGAGCTTGCCTTTCCCTACTCATTTATTTGGTCTCCTTGACTTTAGCATGAGGACATGCTAATGTTTAACTGTGGGGAGGTTGATAAATCACTATTTTATGGTTTATATTATATTTAATTGAGTTGTTTTATCAAGCTTTTCACCCACTTATTCATATGATTTGCATGATTTTACAATTCCTTCCTAGTTTAGTTCTATGATTGAAAACATGCTTCTTTGGTCTTAATTTAGCTAATCTTAATCCTCTCTTATTACCATTCGATGCCTTGATCTGTGTGTTAAGTGTTTCAGGCTTCATAGGGCAGGAATGGCTTAGAGAATGAAGAGGAAGTGTGCAAAAATAGAAGGAACACAAGGAATTGAGGAGATGACCAGCGGGAATTCACGCGGTCGCATGGCTGACGCGACCGCGCGAAATGGAAGAAATCAGAGTGACACGTTCGCGTGCCTGACGCAACCGTGCGGATTGGAAGCTGCACGAACGACGCGAATGCGTGGACGACGCGCACGCGTGATACGAAAAACGCTAAGTGACGCGATCGCGTGGATGACGCGGACGCGTGACGTGCGCGATCTGCAGAATTACAAAAGTCGCTGGCAGAGATTCTGGGCCGCATTTCAACCCAATTTTTGGCCCAGAAACACAGATTAAAGTCAGGGAACATGCAGAGACTCAAGAGGCTTTCATAATTCATATAATTTTTAGTTTTAGATGTAGTTTTAAGAGAGAGAGAGGATCTCTCCTCTCTCTTAGGATTTAGGATTAGGATTCCTCTTAAAGGATTTAGGAATATTTTCATCTTCTTCAATTACAGGTTCAATGTTCCTTTTATTTATTTCCTCAATTTAGTTTATGGATTTCTATGTTCAACTCAACTTCTTTATTTGGCTACAACTGCCCATGTTACATTTGATATCCTTATTAATTCATGATTTTGAGGTATTTCAGATCTAAGATTCTTATTTAGCTTTTTATATTATTGGCTTTGATTGATTAACTGGAAGCTCTTGAGTTATCAACTATTCATGATTGATTGTTATGTCGGCTAATTAACTCGAATTCCACTAACTCTAGTCTTTCCTTAGGAGTTGGCTAGGACTTGGGAAATCTAACCAATTAGTTCACTTGACTTTCCCTTGCTTACGCAAAGGTTAACTAAGTGGGATTAACTTCCATTCTTATAAGAGTAACTAGGATAGGACTTCCGAATTTTCATATCTTGCCAAGAGTTTATTTTATAGTTAATTATTTATTTTATTTGTCCTTTAATTTACTTGTTCCCCACTTTCAAAACCCTAATTTACAAAACCCATAACCAATAATAAGAACATACCTCCTTGCAATTCCTTGAGAAGACGACCTGAGATTTGAATACTTGGTTATCAATTTTAAAAGGGTTTGTTACTTGTGACAACCAAAACGTTTGTAAGAAAGGTTGATTGCTTGGTTTAGTAACTATACTTACAACGAAAGTTTACTATAACTTCTAAACCATCAATCCTCAGTTCTTCACGAAGTCAAGAGTAACAATATCTACCTCATAACTAAAAGAAGCATTCATAAAACACATAAAAGGCAACAAAGGTAAACAACATGAATTGTAAGAATTAAAGAGAGATCTAACTACAAAAGAAAGAGATTAACAATAGAAAGCCAAAACAACTATGAAACAACAAAGAGCTTACCAATTGCATTGAAGAAGAAATGTATATCTACAAAGGAATCCACAAACTACAACTTACAATACAAAGAACTACAAGAGAAGTAGAATACTACAACTACAAGAGAACAATTAAAGATGAAGAAGGAAAATTAAAGCAAAAGAGAAGAGAGAGATCTAGATCTAAGAGAAGAGAACTAAAACCCTAATCCTAATTCTAGAGAGAAGTGAGAGCTTCTCTCTCTAAAACTAACTCTAACTACTTCTAAGAATAATTAATTACTAAGTGGTTTATTCCTCTCCAATCTTGGGTTAAATAGCATCAGAAATGAGTTGGATTGGGCCCAAAATGCTTCAGAAATCGCTGGCCACGAGTTTCCTTTAGTGAGTTACGTGTAGCTTCCCACGCGTATGCATCTCTAAACGCCAGGAAACTATGACAAATCTTATATCATTTTAAAGCCCTGGATGTTAGCTTTCCAACACAACAGAAACTGCCTCATTTAGACCTCTATAGCTCAAGTTATGATTGATTAAGTGCGAAGAGGTCATGATTGACAGCTTTGCGATTCCTTCATTTCTTTATGAGTTCTCCATTTCTACATGCTTTTTCTTCATTCCCTCAATTCCAATCTTTGCCTCCTAAACTTGAAATCACTTAACAAACATATCAAGTCATCTAATGGAATCAAGGTGAATTAAATTTAGCTATTTTAAGACCCAAAAATCATGTTTTCACTCTTAAGCACAATTAAAGGAGAATTTACAAAACCATGCTATTTTAGTGAATAAATAGGAGAAAAGTTGACAAAAACTTCTAAATTCAACACAACATAAACCCTAAAAATGGGGTTTATCAGGGACCGCCGCCACCGTTTGTTGCACCGTCACTGCCGTCCGTCGCGTCACCATCCGAGGCCAGAATTGAGAGAGATGCGTCCAAGAGAGGGAATAAGCGCGAGACAGGAGATGTGGGTGAAGGACGGCTGTCATTCTATTTCATCACCGTCATCGCCATTGAAGCTGGAGAGAGAGAGAGATAGAGAGAGAGAGAGAGAGCACTCGTGAAGGATGTTAAATTTGTGTTCCGCCGCTGTGCTGTGCGAAGTTACCATCGTTGTCTTGAGCCTCGACATCATCGCCCTCGGCGCGAGCCCTTACTATCGTTGGTGGGGTTGAATCTACCGTCGGTCTGAAGGAGAGGAAACGCATATAGGAGAGAGAACAGGGGGCTTCGTAGGAGCTCCGTCACTACTCAGCCGCCGTCGCAGGAGCAACGTCTCGCCACCATTGTGATCCGTCACCGGTGAACATGCCGCCACTATCCACGACCGTCATCGAAACCGGGAAAGATTCACCGGTAACTCTCTTTCTTCTTTTCTTAAAATCCATTCCGCTTTTATTTTGTTCCACTATTCTGATTATTGTTGGTGTCTCTGTTGTCTTAATCACTCGGAGTGATGCTAGTGTCACTAGGATGGATGCCTGGGTTTGATTTCTATTCTTCTGCAGCTAGGAGCCGACAACGGAGCTGTTCTTAATGATTCTAGTTGGATATCTCTTTCAATTCTAGGCCATTTACATATTTTACTATCCTTGCGATGCCTATTCTAATTCAATTTTTGTATATGTCCTTGTCTGGGTTTCTTGAAGCTGTTTTCGTGGGGTTAATGCTATCGTTGCTGCCATGAATTAAAAAAAAGGGAATTGTCACAATAAGTTTATGCGAACTCGGCTAATTGAGGTAGGTGTTTGTTTTAATAAGAAAATGCTTTGGGCTTTGAATACCTGATAAATGTTTGTGATATGAATGATTTTCTATTGAGATTGATATGTTTTGTTTATTATTGAATTGGTTGATTCCTGAATTTATGGTAAAATTGATTGAATGTGTTGATTTTGGATTTGTTCATACACTGGTCCGAGCTATAGGGTCGGGTTGGCTAATGACGAAGGGATTGACCTCAATGATAAGTTGGCCTGCTACCGTCCTCTTTGATAAGAGCTCGGACAATCCCCCAAGAGGCCGAAGGAGGCCCAAAATAAAAGAACCACTGCCTACTAGAAGGCTATTGGCCAAAAGCTATGATCTCACCCGCAGAAGATAAAGATGAGATAACAAACTTATCTCAAAAGGAGATCGTCAAACACCATTATAAATACACTGGAGCACCCATGTATAACTCATACTCCAATTCTATGAAAAACCTGCCTAAAGCTCGTACTAACTTAAACATCGGAGTCTCTTGCAGCTACCACCACCACCTGGTGAACGGAGGACGGCTTCACTACGCACTCCAACAAGTCCGACATGACAGACTTAATCAAGCCAGAAGATCTCGTCCAAGATCGACCTCAACGTTTCAGGTAACCCTTGAAACATTGGCATCGTTGCAGGGGAATCTTGAAGTCATCCCAACGTCATGGCAAACAAGCCTCCTAAAAACGATCACACCTCCAGATTAGAAGACGTTACACCAATAAAAAACACAGATACCGTACCAACCTCACCAAAGGAGACACACCACTCTAAGGGGGATAAACAACCTCAATACATGGAAATCCTAGATGCCATCCGCAAACAACAAGATCGCCTCAAACAGCTTAAACAAGAAGCCGAACGGAAACGGGAGGCCAAGCGAGACCTGCGAAGAGAAACAAGATGGCGTAGAGAGCTTGAAGAAAAACTCCAGAAGCTCGAAGCCGACCTCAAGACCAGGACTACTCGATCCAATCGTGAAGCTAGTCCTTACAGAGAACAAGACCCATTCATAGAAGAAATCATGAAAGCTAAAGTCCCAAAGGAAAAAGTGAATTTTAAATAAAAACTAATAAAAATATAATAAAACTAACTAAAACATACTAAAAACATACTAAAAACAATGCCAAAAAGTGTATAAATTATCCGCTCATCAGTACGCGTACGCATTCCTAGAGCATCACAATCCACGCACAGGCGTCAAGCATGCGTGCGCGTCCCTGAGGATTTGGCTTAGCCATGTAATCGTGCCGGCTCAGGCATTTGGCTTCTTCACGCCAATCTTGTAGTGCACATCCGTGCATACATGCAAGGTACACGTTCGTGCCGCTGCTCAAACTCCAAAGCTCCATTTTTTTCATACTCCTTCCCTTTATGCATGCTTCCTTCCCTCCTTCTAGGCAATCCTTGCCCTGTAAGTTCTGAAATCACTTAACAAACGGATCACGTCATTGAGTGGTAATAGAGGGGGTTAAAAATGTGTCTAAATTAGTGTAAAAGAAGCATGTTTCCATCTCTGAAGCAAAATTGGGAAAGGAACACAAAATCATACATTTTTATGTGAATAGGTGTAGAAGATCATTGATAAATCTCCAAAAATCCATGCAAGATAAATCCTAAAAATGGGGTTTATCAGTCATCTCTCAAGAAATGGGCAAACATGTGCATTAATATTGGTTAGAATTTCGGGGTTAGGAGTCATGATCAAGAATTTAAACTACTAGACTTAACATGTAAAGAATCTTAATGTGCAAGAAACTAACTAACTATAACAAGAACTAAGAAATTGAGATTTTTGGGTTTCAAGTATGAATAATAAAAGGAACTATTGGCTAGGCATGGGAATTGGGGTCACCATCCTTGTCTAATAACTATATCTTGACAATTATGAGGAACCAAGCTCATTAAGTCTACCCCTATGCGTGAAATACATATCATGTCTACCTCAACACATTAGGTACGTCAAATGGCTTGGTCAATCTCAAACCATAAGCCCTAATCCAACTACTAATGGGCTTAATAGTGGATTAGTGTCAATGGGTATCAACTTGACCACTACGGTTCTCAAATCACCAAATCAATTACACCCAATGACTCAAGTTTACCTAATTTCCTTAGCCTAGGCCAAGAGTAAAGGAAACTACTCCATAATTAAAGGAAACTTTTCATCAAACATATGGTATGCATTAACAAAAGACATATTCAAATTGCAAATTAATTGGAAATTACAATTACCCACTAACAATTATCAATAGAAACAACTAGAATAACACTATCAATCATAGGAAACATCAATGCACTAATAGAAATTCAAGATCCATAAATTCATAAAATGAGTAGAAGAGAGAAATTAATAAGAGAATTCAAATTCAACACAACATCTAAACAAAATTATAACTAAAGAATTCAAATTGAGTAATGAAAATTAAAATTAACAAGATCCAATTCAGGATTTCAATAAGAGAAGATAAAAAACAAACTAGATCTATAGAGGAATAAGAGTTTCTCTCTCTAGAAGAACAAGAACAAACAACTAGCTAAAAATGGTGTGTCACGTGTGAATGAATGATCCCCCCTTTCCTCCTTGGTTCCTAATGACAAGTCATCTTAGGCAAGTTTTCACAAGCCTTTTTCCTTCATTTTTAGTTAGGTTTCATACATTTCTTAGGCAATAAGTAAGTGTTTGAATAAGAATTTCATGTTTGTCTTGATTCAATCAAACATTATTAACTTTATGCATTATCATGAGATTTTTGTAAGATTTATTTGATTTATTTGATTATTATGGAAGGATGCAAAATCTTATGATTTTGGTGAGACTTTGATGCATTCTGTTTGGTTGATGATAGGTAAGAAAAAGCAAGAAATAAGCAGTACAGGAGAATGCTACGTTCATTTGATGAACGCTACGTTCACAAGTGATGCGCACGAGTACAAGGTGCTTACGCGCAAGATGACACCTTTGGAGATCCACGCGTACGCACACATGGTGCGCACGCATGGAAGGAGGATCAGCGTTCACCTGCAATAAACGCTACGTTCACTTTGAATGAGCGCCAGCGATACTTTCAAATTTGGATTAGAAAATTGGCAAGGGACACGTACGCGTGCATCACGTGTACGCGTCGATGTGACAAAAGTGATGATTTGCGCAAATGCATACATGATGCTGGAACATAGATGTGACATTTCGCAATCTACGTATACATGTGGGTGACACGTACGCGTGGAAGGAGCGTTTATTTCACGAACACTACGCTCTTAAAGTGAACGCTGCAAGGGACGCGTACGCGTGGGTGATGTGTACGAGTCGATGAGCCAAAACATCAGGGACGCGCAAGCGTATAGCATGCATACGCGTGGGTGTCCGAACGCTCCATTCTCCAAATGATTGCTACGCTCTCCTGGAAGTGTATTTCTGCTCAAATTAGCTTCATTCCAAGCCCGTTTGAACTACAAGCAAGCAAGCCCATTCTAATCACTGAATGAAGATCACAAGAATCAACTAGAATAGGAATTTCATTTAATTGTAATTTGTTTTGAATTTTATTTCAATTGGTAGTTTAGGAAAGCCTATATAAAGGCATCAGTTTCATTAGGAAAAGGAGGCTCGGAAGGCTGGAGGATTAGAGACTCCAGAGTGTGTAGTGTAGAATTTTAGTTTGATACACTTCTGCTCTTTTCTGCACTTTTTCATTTCAATTGTATGGAATTCAGTTTACTTTTATGCAATTCAACTTCCTGCACTTCTGCTCTTCTGTAATTTTGAGTTTACCTTGAACTGAGTCTATTTTCATGCAATTTAAATTCTCTGCACTTGTTCTCAGAGCAATGATCCAGTAACCCCACTTCATTAGGGGGAGGAGCTCTATTATAATTCTATTGGATTGATGAACATCTTATTCTTCTCAATCCGCTTGAGTAGCTGAGAGATAACTTCTATGTTGATTTGATCCATTCACTTCAGAAGGGGGTTTAGATCCATTGAATTTCAATGTGAGCCTCAGAAGGAGAATAATGGAAATTAGAACTGAATCTCTATCTCTCACAACTCTCTTGATCAACACCATTCAGGAGGAATTGAGATCTTGAGAGATTGTGTGGCTTGTGGATGAGAGATATGCACTTATTCAAAGATTTGAGACCTATCTGATTCATATTGGATTATGATATTTCCATTCCCTAATGAATCTTTCATTTTATTGATCTTCATTTTTATTGTCTTTGAATTTACTACTTCCTTTAATTTTTCAGCACCCAATCCCATTTACATTTCCTACAATTTATCTTTCGTTCAATTTATAATTTCTTGCTATTTACTTTCTGTCAATCACAAATCACTCAATTTATCAACATTAGCTTAACTAAATTTATTACCATTCTAAAGTTTCTTGATCCAATCAATCCTCATGGGATCAACCTCACTCTTGTGAGTTTACTACTTGATGCGACCCGGTATACTTGCCGGTGATTTTGTGTGGAAATCTAATTTTTTCCCCATCAAGTTTTTGGCGCCGTTACTGGGAATTGATTTAGATCGACAATGATTAAGTGGTGATAAGTTTAGATTAAACATTTTTCTTTGTTTTTGTTCTTTTAAGTTCTTTTAATTTTCTGTTTTCTCTTGACACTAAGGTGTTTGTGTTATTGCCTCACTAAGAAATTCTCTTCTGTGACATGAATTTCAACTTTCATTGGTGACTGTGTTTTACAAAATTCAAATGAGTTTACTTCATCTTTTGATCAAACAAATTTCATGGGATATTGCCCACCATCACCAAATGACTATTCTAATGATGGCTGGGAATATCACCAAGAAATGACAGATTATGAGCAATCCAACCAATGGGGATATGCTCTAGGGCCACAAAATAGTCAAGACAATTCCATGAGATACTACCCAACACCACAAAATGATTTATGTCATTATCCTAATGGTGGATGGGAGTATCAACAAGGAATGATAGAATATGAACACCTCCCAGAGCCACAAAATGACTCATATTGCTATGACAACTATTCAGGCTGTGACTGGGAGGGTCAAAACCAAAGAGATTTTAATGATCCATATTTTGCTAATCAAGAGACATCATCATTTGATCATTCTGAGAATACAATCATGCAAGATTGCTCCCAATACCACAAAATGATCCACATTGTGATGAATTCAATAGTGGCTCACATTGTGAATGGGAGGAGCAAAACCAGAGAGCATTTGACGGTTCATACTCCACTTATTAAGAACCATCATCACTTGAGCAAACCTTCATTTAAAAATTCTTCATCATTTGACTATGCCTCAACACAAAGTTTCCTTCAAAATCAATACAACTCATTTCTCCAACCACAGAATTATTTCACCACACAAAAAACTCATTTCAGTATTCACAAAATTCATTCCATACCCCTCGAAACAACTTCACCACAACACATCCATGTCCACAAAACTACTCTCAACCTTCATCTCTTGAGCCAGCAGTTGAGGATTACCTTCAATGGTCCAGGGAATTTTTGGAAAGACAAGAACAATTCTTAGAAAGACAAAAATAATCCTGGAAAGAACAAGAACAAGAAACTTTCTTCAAGAAGATGGATAGGCACTTAGAAAAAATAAGGAGAAACTTAGGATTACCAAGCATTGAGGATGAAGACCAATTTGTGAGTGAGGAAGTGGAAGAAAAACTCTTGTATCAAGTGAGATTTCAATGAAGAATGAGGTGGTGGAGGTATATGAGCCAAGGATTTCATATCCACAGAGGCCACTTGAGATGACAAGGGAACATGAAAACTCACAACCACTACAAACCTTACTGAACCAAAGACTCTCAACACTTGAATCTGTGATTGAAAGATATGAAGAGGAGATGAAGAAATCTTGGGAAGAACAACAAACCTCCTCCATAAAAGTGATGTTAAACCCAGATGTTGAGAGCAACGGAGGAAGTGAAAGAACAAGAAAGTGAGGAAGACAATCAAGGAAGTCCATACTCAAGTAAGGCAGAAAGTTGCATAGAAGAAGGGCTCATTGAACCACCAATGCAAGAAGCTCTTGATGAAGGGAACACTCCAACAATCACACAACTACCAAGTCTTGATATCCAAGACGTGAAGGCAAACCACAACAACACCGAGAAGAGGATTGTGACCAAGATACAAGTGATCATATCCATGAAAAAGAAAAGGTCAACTACAAACAATCCAACCCCTGCCCTAACAAGCAAAGTAAATCAAGCAAACAAAGAAAGCTTGCTGGGAAGAGGCCAAGACAGGGGATATTGACTGACTCTTCTTTTCCCTTGAGGTCATTCCTCTTAACAAACTAGAAGAAGAGGAAGAAAGTTGAGAACAACATGTCAAGCTAATGACACTTAAAGAGCACTTGTTGGGAGGCAACCCAACCGTAGGTAACATTTCCTTTCTTTACTTTGTCTATTTCCAATAATTAGGTATATGATTATATTCTAAATTTGGTGTTGCCCTGCAACAATCTGTTTTAATCTTTCTGGACACTTGCATAAATTTCAAGAGAAAGTGTCACACTAAGTTTCTTAGTTTGGTGTGCCATTTACTTTTTTTATGCAACGAGGCCAGCAACATCACTTGTTTGTATAATCATAATGCCTCTGCAGTGTTATTTTTCTTTCGCTGTGGCATTTTTTCTTTCTCTTGGTTTTAGTCATTCTTTTGTTTTTAATACTTTCTTTTATTTTGCTCCTTAACTGTTTTTGTTAATACCTCACCAAGAAATCCTTACTTGTTGCAAATTTTTCACTTGGTGAGTGTGTTATTAGCACAGAATAGTCTCCTTTGTTTAGTTTTAGTTCAAATGAATTGACATGTGATTGCATTCTAAGTTTGGTGTTGCTATGCAACAAAATTGATTCCCAATCTTTATTGGATACTTACATCAAGTCCAAGTGAAATTGTCACATTAAGTTTGGTGTGCCACTTATCTTTCATGCAATGTATCATGCACGCACCACTTGTTTTTGCAATCACAATGTCTCTGTTTCTTGTGCCTTTATTGTATCCCTAATTTTTCTTGCTTAAGCACATGCATTACTCACATTTTATTGTGTAAAACACTCATGATCCATCATAGACTCCATTACCACTGTTTTAACTGTTGCTTGAGGATAAGCTAGCATTCTAAGTTTGGTATGGGAAGGGGAAGAATAAGAGGAAAAGGATAACAACAATGAAGATGAACTACAAGGTGGTAACGTTCCTTTTTCTTCTTACTTGTTTCCAGCACTTTAAATTGCATGATTGTCTTTTATTCCTTTCAATGCATGTGTGGTTGCTCTTTGTGAATAAAGCATAGCCTGAATTTTGAATTGTAACATGTTGCTGTGACATTATGACTACCATCTTGAATTTTGTAAGTCAAAGTAATTAAGGAATCATGATCATAAACAAACAAGGTCATTAAAGAAGAACTTAGCATGGGCATATAAGTATTGGAAGACTAGCATGATTAATTGTTATTGCTCAATTGCATTTGAATTTGTTTGATTGAAGTTTTCATCTAGGACATTTTATGAAGTTTTTGGAATCATCAAAACCTTGAAAAAGCAAATGCAAATAAGGTAAGAAAAGAAAAGGGAAAGAATGAAAAAGCTGAAGGCTCTGAATACCAATGACAATTGTCAAGTACTTGTGGTGTTTACGTATCAAGCAAAAAGCTTGAAAACAAAACAGAGTCCAGGCTAGGCTCAAGTGCGAAAGCACACCCTCAAAGCTAAAGGCTCTGAGCATCAATGATTAGAGAGCAAAGAAAAAGAAACAAATGAGCTTAAAGAAGTCTTCTAATTAAATGCTTGTGGTGCTTATGTATCAAGTGGTAATACTTGAAAACAAAGCATTTAGAGTTGTGGCTTTTAACTTCATGGTGCAAAGCACCCAAAATGATAAGGGAAGAAGAGAATTAAAAGCTTATTTCAAGGAAGGAACATAAAGAAAAGATTTCATAAAATGAGCTAGAAAGAAGCATAAATCATTTGAATTTCTTTTCGGATTGTAGCATGTATAGAAAACTAGCCAACCATGAACATTAAGTTGCTATTCTTCACACCTTGGATTGCCAAATTATATTGCATGATTCTTTGCTTGCTTGGGAACAAGCAAGATTTAAGTTTGGTGTTGTGATGACAAGTCATCTTAGGCTAGTTTCACAAGCCTTTTTCCTTCATTTTTAGCTAGTTTTCATACATTTCTTAGGCAATAAGTAAGTGTTTGAATAAGAATTTCATGCTTGTCTTGATTCAATCAAACATTATTAACTTTATGCATTAACACGAGATTTTCGTAAGGTTTATTTGATTATTATGGAAGGATGCAAAATCTTATGATTTTGGTGAGACTTTGATGCATTCTATTTGGTTGATGATAGGTAAGAAAAAGCAAGAAACAAGCAGTGCAGGAGAACGCTACGTTCATTTGATGAACGCTACGTTCACAAGTGACGCGCACGCGTACAAGAAGCTTACATGTAGGATGACACTTTTGGAGATCCACGCGTAAGCACGCATGGCGCGCACGCGTGGAAGGAGGATCAGCGTTCACCAGCAATGAACGCTACGTTCACTTTGAATGAGAGCCTGCGATACTTTGAAATTTGGATTAGAAAATTGGCAAGGTACGCGTATACGTGCATTACGCGTACGCGTCGATGTGACAAAAGTAATGGTTTGCGCAAATGCGTACATGATACTGGAGCGTAGATGTGACATTTTGCAATCCACGCGTACGCGTGGGTGAAGCATACGCGTGGAAGGAGCGTTCATTTCGCGAACGCTATGCTCTCAAAGCGAACGCTGCAAGGGACGCACACGTATGGGTGACGCGTATGCGTCGATAAGCCAAAACACCAAGGACGCGCAAGCGTATAGCACGCATACGCGTGGGTGCCCGAATGCTCAGTTCTCCAAATAAACGCTACGCTCTCCTGGAAGTGTATTTCTGCTCAAATTAGCTTCATTCCAAGCCTGTTTGAACTACAAGCAAGCAAGCCCACTCAGATCACTGAATGAAGACCACAAGGATCATCTAGAATAGGAATTTCATTTAATTGTAATTTGTTTTGAATTTCATTTCAATTGATAGTTTAGGAAAGCCTATATAAAGGCATCAGTTTCATTATGAAAATGAGGCTCAGAAGGCTGGAAGATTAGAGACTCCGGAGCTCTCTTGGAGGATTAAAGACTCCAGAGAGTGTAGTATAGAATTTTAGAATACACTTATGCTCTTTTCTGTACTTTTACATTTCAATTGTATGGAATTTGGTTTAGTTTTATGAAATTCAACTTCCTGCACTTCTGCTCTTCTGCAATTTTGAGTTTACCTTAAACTGAGTCTATTTTCATGCAATTTAAATTCTCTGCACCTGTTCTCAGAGCAATGATCTAGTAACCCCACTTTATTAGGGGGAGGAGCTCTATTATAATTCTAATGGATTGATGAACATCTTCTTCTTCTCAATCCACTTGAATAGCTGAGAGTTAACTTATGTGTTGATTTGATCCATTCACTTCGGAAGGGGGTTTGGATCTATTGAATTTCCATGTGAGCCTCGAAAGGGGAATCATGGAAATTAGAACTGAAGCTCTATATCTCACAACTCTCTTGATCAACACCATTCGGGAGGAATTGAGATCTTGAGAGATTGTGTGGCTTGTGAATGAGAGATATGCACTTAATCTCTTCTCATGATAATTGGATCAAGGAATTGGCAAGATTGATTGTGATTAGAGTGATTGGAGTGCCAAGGAATTGGGATCCAATTAATTTCAATCCATCATAGATCTACTTATATGATTGAGAAAGAAGTTGAGACCCATTTGATTCATGATGGATTATGATATCTCCAATCCCTAATGAATCTTTCATTCTGTTGATCTTCATTTTAATTGTCTTTGAATTTACTGCTTCCTTTAATTTCCCAGCACCCAATCCCATTTACATTTCCTGCAATTTATCTTTCGTGCAATTTACAATTTCTTGCTATTTACTTTCTGTCAATCACAAATCACTCAATTCATCAACATTAGCTTAACTAAATATATCACCATACTAAAGTTGCTTGATCCAATCAATCTTCGTGGGATCGACTTCACTATTGTGAGTTTACTACTTGATGCGACCCGGTATACTTGCCGGTGAGTTTGTGTGAAAATCTAATTTTTCCCCATTAGTTCCTTGGGTCATTTTCACGTGTTGAGCGTTATGCGTGCGCGTCAGCCACGCGTGCGCGTCGCCTGAGTTCTACGATCACACGTACGTGTCAGGAATGCGTACGTGTGGGTGGGATTTTGCCTCACCACGCGAACATGCCAGCTATTGCGCGTTGGTTTCAGCTGCTTGTATCCATGCGTGCGCGTCAGCCACGCGTGCGCGTCACAACCAATTCTCCAAAGCTCCATTTTTCATGTCTCTTTCCACTTATGCATGCTTCCCTTTCCATTTTCTAGGCCATTTCTACCCTATAAACTCTGAAATCACTGAACAAACGTATCACGGCATCGAATCGCAATAGAAGAGAATTGAAATATAGCATTTTTAAGGTTGAAGAAGCATGTTTTTAACCATGAGGCAAAATTAGGAAGGAAACACAAAATCATGCATTTTATATGAATAAGTGTGGAAAATATCGATAAAACCCCCCAAATACTACACAAGATAAACCACAAAATTGGGGTTTATCAAACCTTCCCACACTTAAACTAAGCATGTCCTCATGCTTAACATAAAATGAACCAAAGATCATTGGAGAATAGGGTTTTATGAGATGCAATTTTCCTATATGAATACAACTAATACATATGTTCCTACCTACTTGGTCAAAGGTGAATCAACCCCCTAGAATCATACATGAACGAATAGGGCTAAGGTAAGATAATACTTACGAACTCTACCAATTCAAACATCAAAATAAAGTGCATATAACGTACAAGACGAAAGCTTGTGAAAGCCGAGAATAAGGAGTTGAGCATCGAACCCTCACTGGAAGTGTATCCGTTCTATTCGCTAAAGTGTATAGGGTTTGTCACTCAATCCTTCTCTAATCATGCTTTCCAAGATTTGTCTTTCATCTAACAATCAACAATTATTCGGTGCATGCGTACATTCATCATGGGGTCTTATTTTTGGTTGTAATGGGGCTAGGGTAAGGGTAAGGTTGCACATATGGCTATGTGAGCTTAAAATTTGCATCTTTGATTAGCCTAAGCTCTCACCTAACACATACAACAACCTATACAATTCTAATACATGGCCTAACTACCCATTTATTCACTTTTCACACACTCGTGCATTTTTTTCTTTTAATTCACAATCCATATGCATTCGGTATTGTTGGCTTTGCCTTGAGGCATTTTTGTCCCCTTTTTATTGCTTTCTTTTTTTATGTATTTTTCTTTCTTTTATTTTTCTATTTCTTTTTCTATATGTATACTTTACTTTCATTTTTCTTTCGCTTTTTCTCTTTTGATGACTTATGTACAATGGTGCCAATGCATATGGTTAAATTCTTCAATACATGAGTATGTTCCCAATTCCCAATTTTTCAATAAAAAAATACAAAACACACTTTTACATCTACTCAAGTTCCCAATTTTCCCTCCCACTTGAATGACACGCATCCTCACTCGCCTAAGCTAATCAAAGATCCAAATCCGAGGACATTATTGTTTTTCACTTATGGGGTATTGATGTGCTAAATTAAAGATCAAAGGGGGTTTTCATGGGCTCAAAATTGGTTAGCAATTATAGATAAAAAGGTTAAGGCTATTTGGGATAGTGACTATTGAAATAAGCCTCAATCATGTAAATGCATTCATACATAAAATAGTGGATATATAGAATCGAACAAAGGAAGGATTACAATCATAGACGAAGAACGATGCACACAAGAATGAAAATAAGTGCTTATAAGATGTAACCACACAGTTGGGCTCAAAACTCACATGCTTGTGTGTTCTTAGCTCAATAACCATGTTCCAAAATATATTCTTCAAGCAAGTTTATCACAAAAGATTTTTCAAAATTGGTACGGTGCCCTGAAAACACAGTTTCTTGGAAAAGAATTCATCACCCTAACCAAGTAGTCCGAGTAAGAGACAACTATCATGCAAAAAGTGTTCAAAAACAAAAACTAGCCATGCAATGCAGATTACCCTAATTGAAAAAAAGAAAAATAAAACTTGGGTGTTGGAAAGAAAAGGGTCGCTACCTACGGAGATCGGTCGAACAACCTCCCGACACTTAAAAATTAGCACGGTCCTCCGTGCTACAGGTAAGGCGCAAGATGGGCTTGAGAGCGTTACTTCTACCATCCAACTCCTGAGAGCTTGCTTCACTATGGTCTGAAGTGGATGTTGAAGTGTCCGGACCCTCCGTAGGTAGGTTAGCACAACCCAAGAACTTCATTACGTAAGCAAAGCGGTGTTTGTTCCATCGCTCATTTTGGTCTACCTTTTCATGGAGCTCAACAAGCAACTGGTGTGTTGATTACTGTGATGTAGATGAAGTGGTAGGAGTGTCAGAAGGGATAGCCATGTCAAGGTTTCCGATGTCCGCATAAGGCCTAAGATATTTTTCAGTCGGGACGATGTTGCCCTTTACTGGAATTATCGCCTTTATGTCCTTAGCCTCGTGGGGGACACCAGCAGCAGCAACCAAATTCATTACCAAGCGAGGAATGGGAGGTTACCCATAGCATGCACATGACCGATGGCTTGTCTGATGAGGAGAGGGATGTTGATAGGCCTCTCAGTGAGTACGCACCAGACAAGGAGGGCTAAGTCCGCTGTGATGGATGACTCATGCGTGCTCGGAAGCACATAGTGGGATAGGATTTGGGCCCACTCTCGAGCTTCCACAGTAAGTGTGCGTGCGCCAATGCACTTAGGCCAGAGCCTGAGTCTCCCTTGGGTCTGATGTGATTCCGGTTCGGTGATGATCCTATGGATAGAATCCCAATCAAAACCGCGTGTGCATCGTTGTGACAGGACCTCTTGGTAACCATCAATCCCATCCACCACTAGTAAGACCTTAAGTATTCTTTGAATGGCTTCTTCCAAGATGGGGACTTGCTTCCGGCGCACAAAGATGGATTGAAGAGAAGGTGAGTGATAGTTGGAGTAGAACTCCACCACCCAAGAAAGATTAGCTTCCTCCGGTCTCCGCATGAGAAATCCCCATTGCCACCGCTTAATGCGGGGTAAGATACACTGAACAAGATGCTCCGGAGGAACGAGGAGAGGTTCAGAGTGGTAATTCCTTTCAACTATACTAAGGAACATGAGCTCACAAAAGCGGTTGGGAAACCTTGTGGGTTCCTTCACAGGGTTGCCCTTCTCTTGCTCATCAATATGAATGATGCCTTTTGCCCTCTTGGAAAGAGGCTTAACTTTTGGTGCAGGGAGCGTCTTAGCAGTTGTTCTTCGAGGTGCCCTCTTGGTTGGTGGCTTTTTTGGAGCTTTTTCCTTGTCCTTTTTTATGGCCATCCTGAAAAGGGAAGGAAAAGAGAAAACAGTAAACTCAAGGAAACAACAGGTACACGAAATCGTGATACACAACTTCGTGCAGCTGACCAGTGATGAGCGGATAATTTATATGCTTTTTGGCATTGTTTTTACATAGTTTTTAGTATGATTTAGTTACTTTTTAGTATATATTTATTAGTTTTTAAGAAAAATTCACATTTCTGGACTTTACTATGAGTTTGTGTATTTTTCTATGGTTTCAGGTATTTTCTGGCTGAAATTGAGGGACCTGAGCAAAAATCTGATTCAGAGGCTGACAAAGGACTGCTGATGTTGTTGGATTCTGACCTCCCTGCACTCGAAATGGAATTTTTGGAGTTACAGAAGTCTAAATAGCGTGCTCTTAACTGCGTTAAAAAGAAGACATCCAGGGCTTTCCAGAAATATATAATAGTCCATACTTTGCCCGAGTTTAGATGACGCAAACTGGCGTTTAACGCCAGCTTTCTACCCTATTCTGGCGTTTAACGCCAGAAACAAGTTGCAAAGCAGAGTTAAATGTCAGAAACAAGTTACAGACTAGCGTTTAACTCCAAGGAAAACCTCTATACATGAAAGCTTCAATGCTCAGCCCAAGCACACACCAAGTGGGCCCAGACGTGGATTTCTGCATCATTTACTAATTTCTGTACCCCTAGTAACTAGTCTAGTATAAATAGGACTTTTTACTGTTGTATTTATATCTTGGTATCTATCTTTGATCAGTTTATGCGATCTTAGACATTGGGGGGCTGGCCTTACGGCCATGCCTGGACTTTTATCACTTATGTATTTTCAACGGTGGAGTTTCTACACAACATAGATTAAAGGTGTGGAGCTCTACTGTTCCTCGAGAATTAATGCAAAGTACTACTATTTTCTATTCAGTTCATGCTTATTCTTGTTCTAAGAAACTCATTCGCACATAAGAACATGATGAATGTGATGATTATGTGACACTCATCACCATTCTCACTTATGAACATGTGATTGACAACCACTTCCGTTCTACATGAAGACAAGCTTGAGTGTATATCTCTTGGATTCCTAGTCCACGACGCATGGTTGCCTCTCCTGACAACAAAGCCTTCCATTCCGTGAGATCAGAGTCTTCGTGGTATAAGCTAGAATCAATTGGCAGCATTCTTGAGATCCAGAAAGTCTAAACCTTCTCTGTGGTATTCCGAGTAGGATCTGGGATGGGATGACTGTGACGAGCTTCAAATTCGTGACTGTAGGGCATAGTGACAGACGCAAAAGGATAGTAAATCCTATTTCTACACGATCGAGAACCAACAGCTAATTAGCCATGCGGGAAACCGTAAAGGACCATTTTCACTGAGAGGACGGGAAGTAGCCATTGACAACAGTGACGCCCAACATACAGCTTGCCATAGAAAGGAGTATAAAGAATTGGATGAAGGCAGTAGGAAAGCAGAGATTCAGAAGGAATAACGTATCTCCACACACTTATCTGAAATTCCCACCAATGATTTACATAAGTATCTCTATCTTTGTTTTACGTTTTACTTATCTTTTAATTATCAAAACTCTATAACCATTTGAATCCGCCTGACTGAGATTTACAAGATGACCATAGCTTACTTCAAGCTGATAATCTCCGTGGGATCGACCCTTACTCACATAAGGTTTATTACTTGGACGACCCAGTGCACTTGTTGGTTAGTTGTGCGAAGTTGTGAAAAAGAGTTGAGATTACAATTGTGCGTACAAATTGTTGGCGCCATTGTGTATCACAATTTCGTGCACCAACCAGCAAGTGCACTGGGTCATCCAAGTAATACCTTATGTGAGTAAGGGTCGATCCCATGGAGATTGTCGGCATGAAGCAAGCTATGGTCATCTTGTAAATCTCAGTCAGGCAGATTCAAATGGTTTTAGGGTTTTGATAATTAAAAGAACAAAATAGAACATAAAATAAGATAGAGATACTTATGTAATTCATTGGTGGGAATTTCAGATAAGCATATGGAGATGCCTATTCCTCCTGAATCTCTGCTTTCATACTGCCTTCATCCAGTCATTCATACTCCTTTCCATGGCAAGTTGTATGTTGGAAGATCACCATTGTCAATGGCTACTATCCGTCCTCTCAGTGAAAATGGTCCTCTACGATTTCCCGCATGGCTAATCATCTGTCGATTCTTGATCGTGTCGGAATAAGATCCAATGATCCTTTTGTGCACTGTCACTGCACCCAGCACTCGTGAGTTTGAAGCTCGTCACAGTCATCCCATCCCAGATCCTACTCGGAATACCACAGATAAGGTTTAGACTTTTCGGATCTCAAGAATGCTGCCAATTGATTCTAGCTTATACCATGAAGACCCAGATCTCACGGAATGGAAGGCTCTGTTGTCAGGAGAGGCGACCATGCATCGTGAACCAGGAGGCTAGGAGATATGCATTCAAGCTTGTTTTCAGGTAGAACGGAAGTGGTTGTCAGGCATGCGTTCATAAGTGAGAATGGTGATGAGTGTCACTTGATCATCACATTCATCATGTTGAAGTGCAAATGGATATCTTAGAACAAGAATAAACTTGAATTGAATAGAAAACAGTAGTAATTGCATTAATTCATGAGGAACAGCAGAGCTCCACACCTTAATCTATGAGGTGTAGAAACTCCACCGTTGAAGATATATAAGTGATAAAGGTCCAGGCATGGCCAAATGACCAGCCTCCCAAAAGTGATCAAAAGATCAAAAGATGATCCAAAGATGAAAATACAATAGTAAAATGTCCTATTTATAACAAACTACTAACCTAGGGTTTACAGAAATAAGTAAAAATGATGTAGAAATCCACTTCTGGGGCCCACTTGGTGTGTGCTTGGGCTGAGCATTGAAGCTTTCATGTGTAGAGGCTTTTCTTGGAGTTAAACGCCAGCTTTGGTGCCAATTTGGGCGTTTAACTCCAATTCTGGTGCCAGTTTGGGCGTTTTACGCCAGAATTTTTATGCTGACTTGGAACGCCAGTTTGGGCCATCAAATCTCGAGCAAAGTATGGACTATTATATATTGCTAGAAAGCCCAAGATTTCTACTTTTCAACTCAATTGAGAGCATGCTGATTGGCTTCTGTAGCTCTAGAAAATCCATTTCGAGTGCAGGGAGGACAGAATCCAACAGCATCTGCAGTCCTTTTTCAGCCTCTTAATCAGATTTTTGCTCAGGTCCCTCAATTTCAGCCAGAAAATACCTAAAATCATAGAAAAACACACAAACTCATAGTAAAGTCCAGAAATGTGAATTTTGAATAAAAACTAATAAAAATATAATAAAACCTAACTAAATCATACTAAAAACTACCTAAAAACAATGCCAAAAAGCGTAAAAATTATCCGCTCATAAGAGAAGTAATGCCATAAAGGAATAAAGTGTCCTACATACATGATAGCTACAACATGTAAGTAAGAAAAGAAAATCAATCCTGGGGGCAAGTCACTAGTATGAGATGCAAGAGTGAGAGAGGCATGCAAGTGTAAAGTATGAGAAGAATGGACTCAAGCATCAATAACAACACTAAGTAACATATGCAAGAAAGATAATAAGCACAAGAAAATTATTCATCTAGTCTAATCCCACGACAATGAAGCATGCAATTCGCATAAAGTGGAATTAGAGAAAAAAAGGAATCATAATATTGCTATATGTTACAGAGAAGCAAGTCAAAAGTAATGAATACATGGAAGGTAAAAATGAAGCACAATAGATTTAATGCACATGAAGACAAGCAAGTGTAATGAGAAAAAGCATTAAGTTGAAAGCATAATGTCAAATTTGAACCAAATGTCATTGGTGCTTTTTAACGAACACTTGGTGTGCAACTTCCATACAACAAGAAACCATGAAAAATTCAAGAATGTAATGAACCTATGTTGAAATACCACTCATCAAAGCAACATCACATACACAAGTAAATCAAGAGATAACACAACAATCTACCAATGTAAGGAAAAATCAAAGTTCAACACCCATGAAAAATAGAGAAAAGAAACAAATATAAACAACAATGGATTATAGTCAATAAAAGTAAAAATGAAACTAAAGAGAAATAGAGTATAGTAATCAAATGCAATCATAAAGAAAGAAATATGAAGACAAAAGAGGAAGAATATGAGGTAGAGTATTAGTGAGAGTATGGAAACGAGAGAGAAGAGCAAGAGAGGAGAGGCACGGTATGGGACCGCCAGAAATAGTGGTTACCGATGGTTGTGGCAGATGATGGGGTGGTAAGGAAGTAAGGAGAAACAAGGAAGAATGAACAGAAGAGGGAGTTCAAAGCAAAGAAAAGAAGCAGGGCGCGCTACATATTAATTGCGTCGGCGACATGACGTGTGCGCGCCACCCACGCTTGCGCGTGGGTGGAAGAAATAGCGACGATGTGTACGCGTGTCCCACGCATACGCGTGGGGAGCAATTGTGCTTCATGCACAAAGTTTGCATAGAGGCGGCACAACTCTCGGGTTCATGTACTGAAGGACGCAAACTGTGCAATCGACGCGTGCATGTCGCCCACGCTTACCCGTGGGGAGACGAGAATTAAGGTACGCGGAGGCGTCACATGACGCGCACGCGTGGAGTGAAGTTGTGCGTTAGGAACAGTGACAGTGCCACTCCCACATAACTATCTGGTTTTTGTACCAAGAGTTGCGATTTCGCCAAACAATGCATACGCGTCGCCCGCGCTTGCACGGGGTTGGCGAAGGGGACCAATGACGCTTAAGCTTCATCGATGCGTACAAGTGGACAGGGATTGTGCTCCTAGCTCCATTTTCGCCCAAATCTCGCACAACTCTCGGATTTTTGTACCAAGAGTTGCGTAGACGCATTGACGAACGGGTTCTAGTGTGGTCTAGAATTCACAAATAAAGGCTCGTTGAAAGTATAGCTTCTAAACCAACTAAAATCCTTTCGTACAAAAGATTGTTTGTCACAAGTAACAAAACCCAATAAAAATAAATTGAAGTATTCAAACCTCGGGTCGTCTCTCAAGGAATTGCAGGGAGGTGTGTTATTATTGGTTATGAGAAAAGTATCTTTTTGGGTTTTTGAAAGGTTTGAAGAAGGAATGTAAATGACAAGGAAGTAAACTAATTATCATGAAAACTAATGCAAGGTATAAGAACTGGACATCCTATCCTAGTTATCCTTATCAATTGTGATGAGAATTAGATTTTGCTCCCACTTGGTCAACCTCTAATGATGAAGGTATGTTAAGTGGATAAATTAATTTGATTCCTCAAGTCCTAGCCAATTCCTAAGAAAAGACTAGAGTTAGGGGAATTCAAATCAATCAGCAAAGAATTCCAATTTTCAATCAACAAGGAGTTTGATAACTCAAGTGTCTCCAATTACTCAACCAAAGAAAAGGGAGGAGAACAATCCAAATTATTTATATCCTAAATAGAAGAAAGCAATCATAAATCCGAAATACCTCAATGTGTATTAAATCAAAAAATCAAATCTAACATGGAGTTTATAAACAAATAAAAAAGAAACTAAATTAAAAGAACATTGAACCTGGAATTGAGAAGAAGAAGAAGAAATTCTAATCCTAAAACCTAAGAGAGAGGAGAGAGCCTCTCTCTCTCTCTAGAGAACTAAATCTAAAACCTAAAATTGTGAATAATGAATGTTGTCCTGAGTCTCTGCATGTTCCCTTGCTTTAGTCTATGTTTCTGGGCCGAAAACTGGGTCAAAACACGGCCTGAAATCACCCCCAGCATTTTTTGTTAATTCTGCAGATCGCGCACATCACGTGTACATGTCAGTCACGTATTCGTGTCGCTGGTCCTTTTGGCGTGTCATGCATTCGCGTCAAGCATGCACTCGCGTCATATTGTAGAACTGGTACACGAAATCGTGAGTTCACACTTCTCTTACAACTCCGTGCAGCTGACCAACACCGGGTCGTCCAAGTAATACCTTACGTGAGTAAGGGTCGATCCCACGGAGATTGTCAGCTTGAAGCAAGCTATGGTCATCTTGTAAATCTCAGTCAGGAAGATTCAAATGGTTATGAGGTTTTGATGATAAAAAGATAAATAAATATAAAATAAGATAGAAATACTTATGTAGTTCATTGGTGGAGTTTCTACACACCATAGATTAAGGTGTAGAGCTCTGTTGTACCTCGAGAATTAATGCAATTACTATTGTTCTTCTATTCAATTCAAGCTTATTCTTATTCTAAGATATTCGCTACACTTCAACCTGATGGATGTGATGATCCGTGACACTCATCATCATCCATCCTTATGAACGCGTTCCTGACAACCACCTCCGTTTTACAAGCGAGATCTAGAGTGTATATCTCTTGGATTCCTGATGCACGACGGATGGTCGCCCTCGCCTGACAACCGAGCCTTCCATTCCGTGAGATCAGAGTCTTCTTGGTATAAGCTATAATCTATTGGCAGCATTCATGAGAATCCGAAAAGTCTAAACCTTGTCTATGATATTCCGAGTAGGATTCAGGGATTGAATGACTGTGACAAGCTTCAAACTCGCGATTGTTGGGCGTAGTGACAGACGCAAAAGGATCAATGGATCCTATTTCAACATGATCGAGAACCAACAGCTGATTAGGCGTGCTGTGCCAGAGCATTTGGACCATTTTCACTGAGAGGATGGGAAGTAGCCATTGACAACGGTGATGCCTTACATACAACTTGCCATGGAAAGGAGTAAGAATGATTGGAGGAAGACAGTAGGAAAGCAGAGATTCAACAGGAACAAAGCATCTCTATGCACTTATCTGAAATTCCCACCAATGAATTACATAAGTATCTCTATCTTTATTTTATGCTTTATTTATTATTAATTTTGAAAATCTTTATAACCATTATAAACTGCCTGACTGAGATTTACAAGATGTCCATAGCTTGCTTCATACCAACAATCTCCGTGGGATCGACCTTGCTCACGTAAGGTTTATTACTTGGACGACCCAGTGCACTTGCTAGTTAGTTGTGCGAAGTTGTGAAGAATGTGAGTGAACCATAGTAGTGTGCACAAAATTTTTGGAGCCATTACTAAGAATTGTTCGAGTTATAAAAAGTGTAAATCACAATTTTTCTTATCAAGTTTTTGGCGCTGTTGCCAGGGATTGTTTAAGTTTGGACAACTGACGGTTCATCTTGTTGCTCAGATTAGGTAATTTTCTTCTTATTTTGTTTTCCAAAAAGTTTTAAAAAAATTTTCAAAATTTTTCTTCTTTGTTTTCGTTTTTCAAAAAAAATTGATTTTCGAAAAAAAAAGAAAAAAATTTAATAAAATCATAAAAATAAAAAATATTTTGTGTTTCTTGTTTGAGTCTTGAGTCAATTTTTAAGTTTGGTGTCTTGCATGTTTTCTTTTCTTGAAAATTTTTCAAAAATAAGTTCTTGATGTTCATCATGATCTTCAAGTTGTTCTTGATAAGTATTCTTGTTTGATCTTTAAATTTTCTTGTTTTGTGTCTTTTGTTGTTTTTCATATGCATTTTTGCATTCATAGTGTCTAAGCATTAAAAATTTCTAAGTTTGGTGTCTTGCATGTTTTTCTTTTCTTGAAAATTTTACAAAAATAAGTTCTTGATGTTCATCATGATCTTCAAAGTGTTCTTGGTGTTCATCTTGACATTCAAAGTGTTCTTGCATGCATTATGTGTTTTGATCTTAATTTTTCATATCTTGTGTCAATCTTGCTGTTCATAAAAAAAATAATATATATATATATATTTCCCTTTTTTCTCTCATAAATTTCAAAAATTTGAGTTGACTTAGTCAAAAATTTTTAAAACTTAGCTATTTCTTATAAGTCAACTCAATTTTTCAAATTTAAAAAAACTTATCTTTTCAAAATCTTTTTCATTTTTTGTATTTGTTTTTGAATTTTTTTAAATTAATTTTCAAAATCTTTTTCTTATCTTTATTTCATGATTTTCAAAAACTTTATTAACAATTAATGTGATTGATTCAAAAATTTAAAGTTTGCTACTTTCTTGTTAAGAAAGGTTCAATCTTTAAATTCTAGAATAATATCTTTTAGTTTCTTGTTAGTCAAGTAATCAATTTTAATTTTAAAAATCAAATCTTTTCCAAAATATATTTTTCAATCATAATTTTTTTTCAAAATTGATTTCAAAAATCTTTTCTAACTTCCAATCTTTTCAAAATTGAATTTCAAATCTTTTTCAACTAACTAATTGACTTTTTGTTTGTTTTACTATTTCTTATCTTTTTCAAAACCACCTAACTACTTTCCTCTCTCTAATTTTCGAAAATTACCTCCCTCTTTTTCAAAATTCTTTTAATTAACTAATTGTTTCAAATTTTAATTTTAATTTTATTTCTTCTCTTAATTTTCAAAAATCACTAACCCTTTTTCAAAATTTATTTTCGAATTTCTCCATCTCTCATCTTCTTCTATTTATTTATTTAATTACTAACACTTCTCTTCATCTTAAAAATTCGAACCCCCTCTTCCTCTCTGAGTTCGAATTCTCCTCTTTTCCTTCTTGTATTCTTTTCTTCTTTTACTAACATAAAGGAATCTCTATACTATGACATAGAGGATTCCTCTTCTTTTTCTGTTCTCTTCTTTTTCATATGAGCAGAAGCAGGGACAAGAACATTCTTGTTGAAGCAGATCCTGAACTTGAAAGGACTCTGAAGAAGAAGCTTAGAGAAGCTAAAGCACAATAATCCAGAGAAAACCTTACAGAGAATCTCGAAAAAAGAGAGATATGGCCGAAACCAATAACAATGGTGGAGGCGCAAGGACGATGCTTGGTGATTATACTACACCTACTTCCAAGTTTGATGGAAGAAGCATCTCAATCCTTGCCATTGGAGCAAACAATTTTGAGCTAAAACCTCAACTAGTTGCTCTAATACAACAGAACTGCAAGTTCCATGGATTTCCATCAGAAGATCCCTATTAGTTTTTAGCTGAATGCTTGCAGATCTGTGAGACTGTTAAGACTAATGGAGTAGATCCTGAAGTCTACAGGCTTATGCTTTTCCCTTTTGCTGAAAGAGACAGGGCTAGAACATGGTTGGACTCTCAACCTAAAGATAGCCTGGACTCTTGGGATAAGCTGGTCACGGCCTTTTTGGCTAAGTTCTTTTCTCCTCAAAAGCTGAGTAAGCTTAGAGTGTATGTTCAGACCTTCAAACAAAAAGATGGTGAATCCCTCTATGAAGCTTGGGAAAGATACAAGCAGATGACCAAAAGATGTCCTTCTGACATGCTTTCAGAGTGGACCATTTTGGATATATTCTATTATGGTCTATCTGAGTTCTCTAAGATGTCACTGGACCATTCTGCAGGTGGATCCATTCACCTAAAGAAAATGCCTGCAGAAGCTCAAGAACTCATTCACATGGTTGCAAATAACCAATTTATGTACACTTCTGAGAGGAATTCTGTGAGTAATGGGACACCTCAGAGGAAGGAAGTTCTTGAAATTGATGCTCTGAATGCCATATTGGCTAAGAACAAAATGTTGACTCAGCAAGTCAACATGATTTCTCGGAGTCTAAATGGATGGCAAAATGCATCCAATAGTACTAAAGAGGTATCTTCTGAAGAAGAAGCATATGATCCTAAGAACCCTGTAATGGCAGAGGGGAATTACATAGGTGAACCCTATGGGAACACCTATAACTCCTCATGGAGAAATCATCCAAATTTCTCATGGAAGGATCAACAAAAGCCCCAACAAGGCTTTAATAATGGTGGAAGAAACAAGCTTAGCAATAACAAGCCTTTTCGATCATCTTCTCAGCAATAGACAGAGCATTCTGAGCAGAGCTCCTCTAGCTTAGCAAACATAGTCTCTGATCTGTCTAAGGCCACTTTAAGTTTCATGAGTGAAACAAGGTCATCCATCAGAAATTTGGAGGCACAAGTGGGCAAGCTGAGTAAGAAAATCACTGAAACTCCTCCTAGTACTCTCCCAAGCAATATTGAATAGAATCCAAAAAGAGAGTGCAAGGCCATTGACATAATCAAAATGGTTGAACCTAGAGAGGAAGGGGAGGACGTGAATCCAAATAAGGAAGGCCTCATGGGATGTCTCCCAGACAAGAAGGAGTTTCCTATTGAGGACCTAAAGGAATCTGAGGCTCATATAGAGACCATAGAGATTCCTTTAAACCTCCTTCTGCCATTCATGAGCTCTTAAAACTATTCTTCCTTTGAAGATGATGAAAATGTAACTGGAGAGTAAGTTGCTCAATATCTAGGACCTATCATGAAGCTGAATGCCAAGTTGTTTGGTAATGAGACTTGGGAAGATGCACCTCCCTTGCTCATTAGTGAACTAGATACATGGGTTCAACAAACTTTACCTCAAAAGAAACAAGATCCTGGTAAATTCTTAATACCCTATACCATAGGCACCATGACCTTTGAGAAGGCTCTGTGTGACCTGGGGTTAGGTATAAATCTTATGCCACTCTCTGTAATGGAGAAGCTGTGGATCTTTGAGGTATAGGCTGCCACATTCTCATTAGAGATGGCAGACAAGTCAATAAGACAGGCTTATGGATTGGTAGAGGACGTGTTAGTAAAGGTTAAAGGCCTTTACATCCCTGTTGATTTCATGATCTTAGACACTAGGAAGGATAAGGATGAATCCATCATTCTTGGAAGACCCTTCCTAGCCACAGCAGGAGCTGTGATTGAATTTGACAGAGGACAGCTAGTCCTTCAATTGAATAGGGACTACCTGGTGTTTAAAGCTCAAGGATCTTCCTCTGCAACCATGGAGAAGAAGCATGAAAAGCTTCTCTCAATACAGAGTCAAATAGAGCCCCCACAATCAAACTCTAAGTTTGGTGTTGGGAGGCCACAACCAAACTCTAGGTTTGGTGTTGAACCCCCACATTCAAACTCTATGTTTGGTGTTGGAAGGTCCCAACAATGCTCTGAGGATTTGTGAGGCTCCATGAGAGCTCACTGTCAAGCTATTAACATTAATGAAGCGCTTATTGGGAGGCAACCTAATTTTTATTTATCTATATTTTTATTGTTCTTTTATGTTTTATTAGGTTCATGATCATGTGGAGTCACAAAACAATTACTAAAATTAAAAACAGAATCAAAAATAGCAGAAGAAACAGCACACCCTGGAGGAAGAGCTTACTGGCGTTTAAACACCAGTAAGGAGCATCTGGCTGGCGTTCAATGCCAGAACAGAGCATGAATCTGGCGTTGAATGCCAAAAATAAGCAGCAATCTGGCATTAAAATTCCAGGATTGCACCCTGAGGAAAGCTGGAGTTAAACGCCAGAAACAAGCATGGAACTGGCGTTTAACGCCAGAAACATGCTGCAGATTGGTGTTGAACGCCCAAAACAAGCATAGAGCTGGTGTTGAACGCCAGAAACAAGCATCAATCTGGCGTTGAATGCCAGGATTTCATGCAGAGGGCATTTTACACGCCTCATTAGTGCAGGGATGATAAATCCTTGACACCTCAGGATCTGTGGACCCAACAGAATCCTCACCTATCCCACTTCTCTCTTCTTCACATAATCCAATAACACTATACCCTTCACCAATCACGTCAATCTCTCTTCTCCATTACCCTTTCACCAATCACATCCATCCACTCTTCTCTATAAACCCCACCTACCTTCAAATTCAAAATCTCTTTCCCGCCCAAACCCACCCTACATGACCAAATCATAAACCTCTCTCCCTTTCCCTCATATCTTCTTCTTCTTCTTCTATTCCTTCTTCTTTTGCTCGAGGGCGAGCAACATTCTAAGTTTGGTGTGGTAAAAGCATAGCTTTTTTTCTTTTTCCATAACCATTTATGGCACCTAAGGCCGAAAAAACCTCTAGAAAGAGAAAAGGGAAGACAAAAGCTTCCACCTCTGAGTCATGGGAGATGGAGAGATTCATCTCAAAGGTCCATAGCTCAGTAATAGAGCATTTGACTGCATATCAAGAGAGCCCACTCATGGACCTCAACAAGAGCATGAGGAATTCTCTCATCAAGAAATCCCTGAGATACCTCAGGGGATACATTTTCCTCCACACAATTATTGGGAGCAACTATGGATAGGAGCACCAAAATCACTAGGGATCAAGCAACAGAGGCATGGAAGAGACATAGAGGAGCTCAAGAACACCATTGGTCCTTCAAGAAGAAGGCGCCACCCTCACTAAGGTGGACTCATTCCTTAACTTCCTTGTTCTTATTTCTCTATTTTTCGGTTTTTTTTTAGCTTCATATTTGTCTATGTTTGTGTCTTTACTACATGATCATTAGTATTAAGTAACTATGTCTTAAGGCTATGAATAATTCCATGAATCCTTCACCTCTCTTAAAAGAAAAATGTTTTTAATTCAAAAGAACAAGAAGTACATGAGTTTTGAATTCATCCTTGAAATTAGTTTAATTATATTGATGTGGTGACAATACTTTTTGTTTTCTAAATGAATGCTTGAACAGTGCATATTTTTATCTTGTTGTTTATGAATGTTAAAATTGTTGGCTCTTGAAAGAATGATGAACAAGAGAAATGTTATTGATGATCTGAAAAATAAAAAAATTGATTCTTGAAGCAAGAAAAAGCAGTAAAGAACAAAGATTGTGAAAAAAAGTGGCGAAAAAAATATAAAAGAAAAAGAAAAAGCAAGAAGAAAAAAGCCAATAGCCCTTAAAACCAAAAGGCAAGGGTAAAAAGGATCCAAGGCTTTGAGCATCAATGGATAGGAGGGCCCAAGGAAATAAAATCCAGGCCTAAGCGGCTAAATCAAGCTGTCCCTAACCATGTGCTTGTGGCATGCAGGTCTAAGTGAAAAGCTTGAGACTGAGTGGTTAAAGTCGTGATCCAAAGAAAAAAGAGTGTGCTTAAGAGCTTTGGACATCTCTAACTGGGGACTTTAGCAAAGCTGAGTCATAATCTGAAAAGGTTCACCCAGTCATGTGTCTGTGGCATTTATGTATCCGGTGGTAATACTGGAAAACAAAGTGCTTAGGGCCACGGCCAAGACTCATAAAAGTAGCTGTCTTCAAGAATCAACATACTTAACTAGGAGAATTAATAACACTATCTAAACTCTGAGTTCCTATAAATGCCAATCATTCTAAACTTCAAAGGATAAAGTGAGATGCCAAAACTATTCAGAAGTAAAAAGCTACTAGTCCCGCTCATCTAATTAGAACTAATATTCATTGATGTTTTAAGATTTATAGTATATTCTCTTCTTTTTATCCTAATTGATTTTCAGTTGCTTGGGGACAAGCAACAATTTAAGTTTGGTGTTATGATGAGCGGATAATTTATACGCTTTTTGGCATTGTTTTTAGGTAGTTTCTAGTAGGATCTAGCAACTTTTAGGGATGTTTTCATTAGTTTTTATGCAAAATTCACATTTCTAGACTTTACTATGAGTTTGTGTGTTTTTCTGTGATATCAGGTATTTTCTGGCTGAAATTGAGGGACCTGAGCAAAAATCTGATTCAGGCTAACAAAGGACTGCTGATGTTGTTGGATTCTGACCTCCCTGCACTCGAAATTAAATTTCTGGAGCTACAGAAATCAAAATGGCGCGCTCTTAACGGCGTTGGAAAGTAGACATCCAGAGCTTTCCAACGCCAGTTCCATGCTGCATTCTGGAGTAAAACGCCAGAAATACATCACAAACCAGAGTTAAATGCCAAAAACATGTTACAACTTGGCGTTTAACTCCAAGAAAAGCATCTGCACGTGTAAAGCTCAAGCTCAGCCCAAGCACACAACAAGTGGGCCCCGGAAGTGGATTTTTGCATCAATTACTTATTTCTGTAAATCCTAGTGGCTAGTTTAGTATAAATAGAACTTTTTACTATTGTACTAGGGCAAATCTTTGGACGTTTAGTTCTTAGACCTTTGAGGCTGATCTCTCGGCCATGCCTGGACCTTCATCACTTATGTATTTTCAACGGTGGAGTTTCTACACACCATAGATTAAGGTGTGGAGCTCTGCTGTACCTCGAGAATTAATGCAACTACTATTGTTCTTCTATTCGATTCAAGCTTATTCTTATTCTAAGATATTCAATGCACTTCAACCTGATGGATGTGATGATCCGTGACACTCATCATCATCCATCCTTATAAACGCTTGCCTGACAACCACCTCTGTTCTACAAGCGAGAGCTAGAGTGTATATCTCTTGAATTCCTAATGCACGACGCATGGTCTACCTCGCCTGACAACCGAGCCTTCCATTCCGTGAGATCAGAGTCTTTGTGGTATAAGCTAGGATCCATTGGCAGCATTCATGAGAATCCAGAAAGTCTAAACCTTGTCTGTGGTATTCCGAGTAGGATTCAGGGATTGAATGACTGTGACGAGCTTCAAACTCGTGATTGTTGGGTGTAGTGACAGACGCAAAAGGATCAATGGATCCTATTCCGACATGATCGAGAACCAACAGCTGATTAGCCGTGCTGTGACAGAGCATTTGGACCATTTTCATTGAGAGGATGGGAAGTAGCCATTGACAATGGTGATGCCTTACATACAGCTTGCCATGGAAAGGAGTAAGAATTATTGGAGGAAGACAGTAGGAAAGCAGAGATTCAACAAGAACAAAGCAACTCTATGCACTTATCTAAAATTCCCACCAATGAATTACATAAGTATCTCTATCTTTATTTTATGCTTTATTTATTATTAATTTTGAAAATCTTTATAACCATTATAATCTGCCTGACTGAGATTTACAAGATGACCATAGCTTGCTTCATACCAACAATCTCCGTAGGATCGACCCTTACTCACGTAAGGTTTATTACTTGGACGACCCAATGCACTTGCTGGTTAGTTGTGCAAAGTTGTGAAGAATGTGAGTGAACCAAAGTAGTGTGCACCAAGTTTTTGGAGCCATTACTAAGAATTGTTCAAGTTACAAAAAGTGTAAATCACAATTTTGCCTATCAGTCACGCGGTCGCGTCATCTGGAGTGTTGCTCTTTCACGCGGTCGCGTCAGTCATGCGTCCGCGTCATCTGTGTTTTACGGGTCACGCGTTCGCGTCATCCATGCAATCACGCAGATGCCAATTTGCGCAAAGCTCGCGTTCGCGTCGTCCATACGGACGCGTCGCTGCTAGTTTCTTCAAAAATTCCATTTTGTGCTTTCCTTCCATTTTTGTATGTTTCCTTTCCATCCTTTAAGTCATTTCTATCCCATAAAACCTGAAAGTACTCAACACATAAATCACGGCATCGAATTGTAATAAAGGATAATTAAATTTAATATTTTTAAAGCATTGAAAACATGTTTTCTCATATATCACAAAACAAGGAAGGAATGGTAAAACCATGCAGTTTACACGAATAAGTGGGTGAAGCGTTAATAAAAACACTCAATTTAAGCACAAGATGAATCACAAAATAGGGGTTTATCAACCTCCCCACACTTAAACAATAGCATGTCCTCATGCTAAATCCAAGAGAAAAGAGTAAAGGTAAAATGGTGGAATCATATGCAATGCAATCTATTCTAAATGCAACTACCTAAATGAGTCATGCAATTCTAGTTATTATTCATTTGTATATAAGGCTTACATGTAGTTAAATTAATTCATATCTTCACGGAATCATATATATACAATTAGGGCCAAATCATAGTAAAGCACAGTTACAATTGAGTTTAGTTAAGGTAGTTCACAACTTGCTAGACAATTAATAATTAAGCATGGATATATGAGAATGAGCTATTGAACCGTCACTGGATTTTGTGTTTGCTCTCTAATAACTCAGTGTTTGGGGTTAATCACTCTCTTCTTTTCTAGTCATGCTTTCTAAAACCTTATTTTCATCTAACCAATCAACAAAATATTGAATATAGACATACAAAAATCATGAGGTCTTTTCCAAGTTATAATGAGGTCAGGGTAAGGGTAAAGGTGTGCATATAAGGCTAAGTGAGCTAACAAAGTGAATCCTTAATTAGTCTAAGATCTCACCTAACATATACACTTTACATAATTTCAGAGTTCTCTTACCTACATACCAAAATTTTTCCACTTTTGTATTACATGCTCATGCACCAAATTTATCTTTTGAATTTTGTCCCATGTGCATTGATTCTTTTTATTTTGCATTTGGGGAAATTTTTCTATTTTTTTATGCACATGGTAATTTAATTACTTTGATTTCATATGAGCATGCTTCCCAAATTTTGAAATACCTTGTTCAATTTAATTCTTTACCTTTTTCTATCATCCCATGTTCCAATAAAATTTCCCACACTTAAATTATACACAATATCTATCTTAAGCTAATCAAGGATTCAACTTGGGATTTTTATTTTGTTTTTCTGCTTATGGCTTATAGTGTGGTTATAAAATAGAAGAGGGGTCAAAAGGCTCAAGGGGCTAACAAGGGTGATGTAAAAGGGTAGGCCTTTTGGGATAAGTGAGCAAAATTATAAATAATGGCCTCAATCATCTCTTGGTATGTATCTATATTCTATAATTGGACATATAGGTTAAAACAAAATAAAGATTGCAAGCATAGAAAAGAAATGCGAAACACACAGGAATGAAATTTATGGTTTGAAGTAACCATACAATTAAGCTCAAAACTCACGGGCTGTGTGTTCTCAAGCTCAGAAATCATATATCAGTTATGTATGTCAGGCAAGTAGAAATCAAGAGCTTCCATTCAACTCAATGTAAATCTTAAGGTGCCCCTTAAAATCTTAGTATTTCTCCTTGAGGAAATGTTGTTATCTAACTAACATGTAATGCTATATATACAAGGTGTGTGGATTGTTTTAATTTACTAAAGTTCCTAGCTTACTCTTTTATTTTCAATTAAACCAACTTATCATATGTTAAAAGGGCAAGCTATACCAATTAATCCACTTAATATATAACTAGTAAACTAAGAGTGCAAATTAAGCTAGAATATCTGAGATATATACAGCCCAAAGTGCAGAATGTAGAAATACAACAAAAGTAAAAAAAAGGAGAAAAATGTGCAAATAAAATACAGAAACTAAACAAAATAAGATAAGAGTCTGTAGTGGTTCACCAAAAAAATATGCTAGAGATGGCAACCTCCCCATACTTAAATAATAGCATCGTCCTCGATGCTCACTCAAACTGGGTGTGAAGAGGCATCATCTCCGGAAGGATGGGCTGCCAGTGTCTCAGTGGTAGTCGGAAGGTCTACAGTCTCTGTGAGTGTAGGAGGAGCGGTCTGCTGAAACGGAGGCTCTGTCTATAGAGGAATCTTCGGATCAGCGGTCTGTTGCTGGTGGTGCTCCTCATGATGTGGGGTAGTATGCTCGGGTCCTTCCTGCTCAGCCTGGGTAGGTGCCTCCTCCTCATGATCACTCGCCTCCTCCTCAGATGTGTCTGATGGTGTGTTGGGCTCGGAGGGGATGTCGCCACCGGATCGGATCATCAGCTTGAGGTGCTCATAGCGTCGCATATGGCGACGCTCAGACCTCTCATAACATCGCTTGTTACGACGTTCAGACCTCTCAAAGTGCTGCTGGTGGCGGCGCTCCATCTGGTCTAAGCAGTCAAAGAGTCGGTGTACTAGAAGATAGACGGGCTCAGGAGCAGGTGGGGGTACAGTGGATGGGACTGGGGCAGTGGAAGTGGAAGGAGCAGCTAAAGATGTAGCTGCCTCAGCAGAGTCAGTGAGAAACGGAGGTTGGTAGCCAAGAGCTTGAAACTTCCTACTGTGGAGAATGATCTTTCTGCAGTCTGCGGCGGATGGCTTTTCATCAGCGATTTCCCAAGGTACCCTCAGCTTGGCGACCCAATTGAGTAATCAGGAATAGAAATGGGAGGGTACCTCTAACATGGACCCTGGCCATGTAATGTCGGATGAAGCGGGGTAGAAATAGGTCCTTACCCATCATCACACACCAGATGAGGGTAATCATAGCAGCTGGCACCTCCGCCTCATGAGTGCTCGGCATTGCGTAGTTACTCAGAATCTGTTGACATAGCCAAGCCTCATCATTCAGATATATGAGCCTGATTCCCTTGGGTACCACTGTGCTCTTTCCCATGACCCATGGAACAGTAGGATCAAGATAGCCTGTTTCACTGCATCCCAGTCAAATCTCATGAATCTCATATCCTCCTCAGCTCTTTGGTAACCATCTGGCTGATCTGATTTAGGTGGGAGTTGGAGGATGTCTTCTATGGCTTCCTCAATAACCAGAATTTGTTTGCCTCTGAGCTGTACTGCTTCCAGGGATGATAGAAAGTAGTTATAGTAGAATTCTCTGACTCAGGATGAGTTGATATTAGTCAAGTTTCTCTCCAGGAAGAACCAGCCTCTCTGTTTAATTTGGTCTGAAGTGTACTGCCTGAGTTCTTCTGGAATTTTGATTATCCTTTCCAGGTACAAGTTCCTGGATGTGGCAAAAACTGGGTACTTCAGCTCACAGTATTTGTTTCCAAATTTCACTGGGTCAGCTGCAGGGACCAACTGATCAGCTTTTTCCTGCGGGGTAAAATTCTTCTCCCGCCAGGAATCATCATGCAAGATTCACCTCTTTTCCTTTTGCCAGAGGTTACATCGCCCTTTGATGAGCGAATAATTTATACGCTTTTTGGCATTGTTTTTAGTATGTTTTTAGTATGTTTTAGTTGGTTTTTATTATATTTTTATTAGTTTTTATTTAAAATTCACTTTTCTGGACTTTACTATGAGTTTGTGTGTTTTTCTGTGATTTCATGTAATTTCTGGCTGAAATTGAGGGACCTGAGCAAAAATCTGATTCAGATGCTAAAAAAGGACTGCAGATGCTGTTGGATTCTGACCTCCCTGCACTCGAAGTGGATTTTTTAGACCTACAGAAGCCCAATTGGCGCGCTCTGAATTGCGTTGGAAAGTAGACATCCTGGGCTTTCCAGCAACATATAATAGTTCATACTTTTCCCGAGATTTGATGGCCCAAACCGGCATTCCAAATCTTCTCAAGACTGCCCTGCGTTTAATGCCGGAACTGGCACAGAAGTGGGAGTTAAACGCCCAAACTGGCACAAAAGCTGGCGTTTAACTCCAAGAAAAGTCTCTACACGAAAATGCTTTAATGCTCAGCCCAAGCACACACCAAGTGGGCCCAGAAGTGGATTTTTACGTCATTTACTCATTTTTGTAAACCCTAAGCTACTGGTTCTCTATAAATAGGACCTTTTGCTATTGTATTTTCATCTTTAGATGCCTAGTTCTTAGATCATGGGGGCTGGCCTCTCGGCCATGCCTACACCTTGTTCTTATGTATTTTCAACGGTGGAGTTTCTACACACCATAGATTAGGCTGTGGAGCTCTGCTGTACCTCGAGTATTAATGCAATTACTATTGTTCTTCTATTCAATTCAGCTTATTCTTGTTCCAAGATATTCATTCGCACTCAAGAACTTGATGAATGTGATGATTATGTGACGCTCATCATCATTCTCACTTATGAACGCGTGCCTGACAACCACTTCTGTTCTACATGCAAACAAGGCTTGAATGTGTATCTGAGTAGGATTCAAGGATTGAATGACTGTGACGAGCTTCAAACTCGCGATTGTGGGGCGTTAGTGATAGACGCAAAAGAATCACTGGATTCTATTCCGACATGATCGAGAACCGACAGATGAATAGCCGTGCTGTGATAGAGCGCGTTGAACATTTTCACTGAGAGGACAGGACTGTAGCCATTGACAACGGTGATGCCCAACATACAGCTTGCCATGGAAAGGAGTAAGAAGGATTGGATGCAGACAGTAGGAAAGCAGAGAGACGGAAGGGACAAAGCATCTCCATACGCTTATCTGAAATTCTCACCAATGAATTACATAAGTATCTTTATCTTTATTTTATGTTTTATTCATCTTTTAATTATCAATATCCGCCTGACTGAGATTTACAAGATGACCATAGCTTGGTTCACACCAACAATCTCCGTGGGATCGACCCTTACTCGCGTAAGGTTTATTACTTGGACGACCCAGTGCACTTGCTGGTTAGTTGTGCGAAGTTGTGATAAAGAGTTGAGATTGCAATTGAGCGTACCATGTTGATGGCGCCATTGATGATCACAATTTCGTGCACCAAGTTTTTGGCGCCATTGCCGGGGATTGTTCGAGTTTGGACAACTGACGGTTCATCTTGTTGCTTAGATTAGGTATTTTTCTTCAAAATTTTTAAGAATGAATTCTAGAGTTTCAAGGTGATGTTCTTATCATCACCAAAGCTGATTGATTTTCATCAATTTAGCTCTTGAATGTAATGTCCTGCTGAAGCTTGGCTAGCCATGTCTAATCTCTTTAGACTAAAGCTTTAGACTAACATTGCATGATTCCTGGAATTCTCATTAAGAATTTTGAATCCTTTATTTTTCTTTCTACACATAATTTTCGAAAAAGTCCAAAAAAATTTATAAAATCTTAAAATCAAAAATATTTGTATGTTTCTTGTTTGAGTCTAGTGTCTAATTTTAAGTTTGGTATCAATTGCATGTCTTTATTCTTCCAATTTTCAAAAATTACATGCATTATGTTCTTCATTGATCTTTAAGTTGTTCTTGATGATTTCCCTGCTCTGATCTTTAATTTCTCTTGTTTTGTGTGTTTTGTTGTTTCTCACATGCATTCTCAATTTGTTAGTGTCAATAGTATACAAACTTCTAAGTTTGGTGTCTTGCATGCATTGTTTATTTGATTTTAGTTGCATTTTGATTATTCCTCATCATTAAAAATTCAAAAAATTTTTAATTTGTGTCTTTTCAAGTCAATAATACAGAGAATTGAAGATTCAGAACATGCAGCAGAGGAATTACACAAAAAAAGCCGGGCGTTCAAAACGCCCAGTGAAGAAGGAAAACTAGCGTTTAAACGCCAGCCAGGGTACCTGGTTGGGCGTTTAATGCCCAAAAAGGTAGAGTTTTGGGCGTTAAATGCCAGAATGGATACCATTCTGGGCGTTTAACGCCAGGATGGCACAAGAGGGAAGATTTTGTTTTTAATTCAGATTTTTTCAAGTTTCCATAATTTTTCAAAATCAAATCTTTTTCAAATCATATCTTTTGAATCATATATTTTCAAAATCAATTTCTTTCATTTTTCAAAAATACTTGCTAACAATTAAAGATTTGATTCAACATTTCAAGTATGTTGCCTTTTCTGTTGAGAAAGGTTTAATGTCTGAATCATATCTTTTAAATTTCTTGTTAGCCAAGTCATTAATTTTGAAAATCAAATCTTTTTAAATTGTTTTTCAATCATATCTTTTTAATCACATCTTTTTCAAAATAGTTTTCAACCATATCTTTTTGATTTCTAATTTCAAAATCTTTTTCAAAAATCACTTTATTTCTTTTCCAACTTTAATTTTCGAAAATTCTTCCCCTCTTCTCACATCCTTCTATTTATGGACTAACACTCCTCCTCAATGCACAATTCGAACTCTATCCCTCTTGATAAGTTCGAATTCTTCTACCTTCTCCTTCTATTCTTCTTTTCCTCTGACACGTCAAGGAATCTCTATACTGTAACATAGAGGATTCCATATTTTCTTGTTCTCTTCTCTTTCATATGAGCAGGAGCAAAGACAAAAGCATTCTTGTTGAGGCTGACCCTGAACCTGAAAGGATATTGAAGCGAAAGCTAAGAGAAGCTAAAGCACTACTCTCTGTAGAGGACCTAACAGAAATCTTCAAAGAAGAAGACATGGCAGCCGAAAACAACAACAATGCCAACAATGCAAGGAAGGTGCTGGGTGACTTTACTGCACCTACTCCCGACTTCTATGGGAGAAGCATCTCTATCCCTGCCATTGGAGCAAACAACGTTGAGCTTAAGCCTCAATTAGTTTTTCTAATACAACAGAATTGCAAGTTCCATGGACTTTCATTGGAAGATCCTCATCAGTTTTTAGCTGAATTCTTGCAAATCTGTGACACTGTCAAGACCAATGGGGTTGACCCTGAGGTCTACAGACTTATGCTATTCCCTTTTGCTATAAGAGACAGAGCTAGGATATGGTTGGACTCACAACCTAAAGAAAGCCTTAACTCTTGGGAAAAGCTAGTCAATGCCTTCTTGGCAAAGTTCTTTCCACCTCAAAAATTGAGTAAGCTTAGAGTGAAAGTCTAAACCTTCAGACAGAAGGAAGGTGAATCCCTCTATGAAGTTTGGGAAAGATACAAATAATTGATCAGAAAGTGTCCTTCTGACATGCTTTCTGAATGGAGCATCATAGGTATCTTCTATGATGGTCTGTCTGAACTGTCCAAGATGTCATTGGATAGCTCTGCTGGAGGATCTCTTCATCTGAAGAAGACGCCTGCAGAAGCTCAAGAACTCATTGAAATGGTTGCAAATAACTAATTCATGTACACTTCTGAAAGGAATCCTATGAAGAATGGGACGAATCAGAAGAAAAGAGTTTTTGAGATTGATACTCTGAATGCCATATTGGCTCAGAACAAAATATTGACTCAGCAAGTCAATATGATTTCTCAAAGTCTGTTTGGAATGCAAGCTGCACCAGGCAGTACTAAGGATGCTTTATTTGAAGAAGAAGCTTATGATCCTGAGAACCCATCAATGGAAGAGGTGAATTACATGGGAGAACCCTATGGAAACACCTATAATCCTTCATGGAGAAATCATCCAAATCTCTTATGGAAGGATCAACAAAGACCTCAACAAGGTTTCAACAACAATAATGGTGGAAGAAATAGGTTTAGCAATGGCAAGCCTTTTCCATCATCTTCTCAGCAATAGACAGAGAATTCTAAGCAGAGCCACTCTGACTTAGCAACCATGGTCTCTGATCTAATCAAAACCACTCAAAGTTTTATGACTAAAATAAGGTCCTCCATTAGAAACTTGGAGGAACAAGTGGGTCAGCTGAGTAAGAAAGTTACTGAACTCCCTCCTAGTACTCTTCCAAGTAATACAGAAAAGAATCCAAAAGGAGAGTGTAAGGCCATCAACGTGGCCGAATTTGGAGAGGAGGAAGACGCAGTGATCGCCACTGAGGAAGACCTCAATGGACGTCCACTGGCCTCCAATGAGTTCCCTAATGAGGAACCATGGGAATCTGAGGCTCACACTGAGACCATAGAGATTCAATTGGATTTACTTCTGCCATTCATGAGCTTTGATGAGTATTCTTCCTCTGAAGAGGACGAAGATGTCACTGAAGAGCAAGTTGCAAAGTACCTTAGAGCAATCATGAAGCTAAATGACAAGTTATTTGGTAATGAGACATGGGAGGACGAACCCCCTTTGCTCACCAAAAACTGGATGACTTGACTAGGCAGAGATTACATCAAAAGAGACAGGACCCTGGGAAGTTCTCAATACCTTGTACAGTAGGCACCATGACCTTCAAGAAGGCTCTGTGTGACCTAGGGTCAAGCATAAACCTCATGCCTCTCTCTGTAATGGAGAAGCTAGGGATCTTTGAGGTACAAGCTGCAAGAATCTCACTAGAGATAACAGACAATTCAAGAAAACAAGCTTATGGACTTGTAGAGGATGTTCTGGTAAAGATTGAAGACCATTACATCCCTGCTGATTTCATAGTCTTAGAGACTGGGAAGTGTATGGATGAATCCATCATCCTTGGCAGACCCTTCCTAGCCACAACAAAGGCTGTGATTGATGTTGACAGAGGAGAATTGATCATTCAAGTGAATAAAGAATCCTTTGTGTTTAAGGCTCAAGGATATCCCTCTGTAACCATGGAGAGGAAGCATGAAGAGCTTCTCTCAAAACAGAGTCAAACAGAGCCCCCACAGTCAAACTCTAAGTTTGGTGTTGGGAGGTTCCAACATTGCTCTGAACATCTGTGAGGCTCCATGAGAGCCCACTGTCAAGCTACTAACATTAAAGAAGCGCTTGTTGGGAGGCAACCCAATGTTATATTTATCTATTTTCCTTTTGTTATTTTATGTTTTCTGTAGGTTGATGATCATGTGAAGTCACAAAATCAATTGAAAAAGCAAAAATAGAATGAAAAACAAAAAGAAAAATAGCACACCCTGGGGGAAAAGCTTGCTGGCGTTTAAACGCCAGTAAGGGCAGCAAATGGGCGTTTAACGCCCAGTCTGGCACCATTCTGGGCGTTTAACGCCAGAAAGGGGCACCAGACTAGCGTTTAACGCCAGGAATGGGCAAGAAGCTGGTGTTAAACGCCAGAAAGGGGCAGCAGCCCGACGTTTAATGCCAGGATTGGCAGAAAGGGCATTTTTACACGCTACTTGGTGCAGGGATGAGCTATCCTTGACACCTCAGGATCTGTGGACCCCACAGGATCCCCACCTACCCCACCACTCTCTCTCTTCCTCACCTACTCACTAATCACCTCAATACCTCTTCCCCAAAAACCCTTCACCTATCAAATCCCATCATTCTCTTCACCACTCACATCCATCCTTCATAAAACCCTACCTACCTCACCATCCAAATTCAAACCACTTTCCCTCCCAAACCCACCCATAATGGTCGAACCCTACCCCTCTCTCCACCCCTATATAAACCCTTCTTCACTCCTTCATTTTCACACAACCTAATCACTACTTCTCCCCTTTGGCCGAAACACAAAGCCCCCCATCCATCTCCTATCTTTCTTCTTCTTCTTCTACTCTCTTCTTTCTTCTTTTGCTCGAGGACGAGCAAACCTTCTAAGTTTGGTGTGGTAAAAGCATTGCTTTTTGTTTTTCCATAACCATTTATGGCACCTAAGGCCGGAGAAACCTCTAGAAAGAGGAAAGGGAAGGCAAAAGCTTCCACGTCCGAGTCATGGGTGATGGAGAGATTCATCTCAAGGGTGCATCAAGACCACTTCTATGAAGTTGTGGCCATGAAGAAGGTGATCCCCGAGGTCCCTTTCAAACTCAAAAAGAGTGAATATCCGGAAATCCGACATGAGATCCAAAGAAGAGGTTAGGAAGTTCTTACCAACCCCATTCAACAAGTCGGAATCTTAATGGTTCAAGAGTTCTATGCCAATGCATGGATCACTAAGAACCATGATCAAAGTGTGAACCCGGACCCAAAAAATTGGCTTACAATGGTTCGGGGGAATGCTTAGATTTTAGTCCGAAAAATGTAAGGTTGGCATTTAACTTGCCCATGATGCAAGGAGATGAACACCCCTACACTAGAAGGGTCAACTTTGATCAAAGGTTGGACCAAGTCCTCATAGACATTTGTGAAGAGGGTGCTCAATGAAAGAGAGATTCAAGAGGGAAGCCGGTTCAACTGAGAAGGCATGACCTCAAACCCGTGGCTAGGGGATGGTTGGAGTTTATCCAACGCTCAATCATTCCCACTAGCAACCGGTCCGAAGTTACTATAGACCGGGCTATCATGATTCATAGCATCATGATTGGAGAGGAAGCAGAAGTTCATGAGATTATATCCCAAGAACTTTATAAGGTGGCGGACAAGTCCTCTACCTTGGCAAGGTTAGCCTTCCCTCATCTCATTTGTCACCTCTGTAATTCAGTTGGAATTAACATAGAGGGAGACATCCTCATTGATGAGGACAAGCCCATCACTAAGAAGAGGATGGAGCAAACAAGAGATCCCACTCATGGACATGAGGAAATTCTTCATCATGAAATCCCTGAGATGCCTCAAGGGATGCACTTTCCTCCACAAAACCATTGGGAGCAAATCAACACCTACCTAGGAGAATTGAGTTCCAACATGGGACAACTAAGGGTGGAGCACCGAGAACATTCCATCCTCCTCCATGAAATTAAAGAAGATCAAAGAATCAAGAGAGAGGAGCAACAAAGACAAGGAAGAGACATTGAGGAGCTCAAGCACTCCATAAGATCTTCAAGAGGAAGAACAAGCCGCCATCACTAAGGTGGACCCGTTCTTTAATCTCCTTGTTCTTTATTCTTCTGTTTTTTGAATTTTTATGCTTACGTTTATCTATGTTTGTGTCTTATGATCATTAGTGTCTTAGTGTCTATGCCTTAAAGTTATGAATGTCCTATGAATCCATCACCTTTCTTAAATGAAAACTGTTTTTATTACAAAAGAACAAGAAGTACATGATTTTGAATTCATCCTTAAAACTAGCTTAATTATTTTGATGTGGTGACAATACTTTTTGTTTTCTGAATGTATGCTTGAACAGTGCATATGTCTTTTGAATTTGTTGTTCATGAATGTTAAAATTGTTGGCTCTTGAAAGAATGATGAAAAAGGAGACATGTTACCGAGGATCTGAAAAATCATAAAAATGATTCTTGAAGCAAGAAAAAGCAATGAATTCAAAAAAAAAAGGCAGAAAAAGCCAATAGCCCTTTAAACCAAAAGGCAAGGGTAATAAAAAAGATCCAAGGCTTTGAGCATCAGTGGATAGGAGGGCCTACAGGAATAACATCCTGGCCTAAGCGGCTAAACCAAGCTGTCCCTAACCATGTGCTTGTGGCGTGAAGGTGTCAAGTGAAAACTTGAGACTGAGCGGTTAAAGTCGTGATCCAAGGCAAAAAGAGTGTGCTTAAGAACCCTGGACACCTCTAATTGGGGACTCTAGCAAAGCTGAGTCACAATCTGAAAAGGTTCACCCAGTTATGTGTCTGTGGCATGGATGTACCCGGTGGTAATACTGGAAAACAGAGTGCTTTGGGCCACGGCCAAGACTCATAAAGTAGTTATGTTCAAGAATCATCATACTTAACTAGGAGAATCAATAACACTATCTGGATTCTGAGTTCCTATAGAAGCCAATCATTCTGAACTTCAAAGGATAAAGTGAGATGCCAAAACTGTTCAGAGGCAAAAAGCTACTAGTCCCGCTCATCTAATTGGAGCTAAGTTTCATTGATAATTTGGAGTCTATAGTATATTCTCTTCTTTTTATCCTATTTGATTTTTTGTTGCTTGGGGACAAGCAACAATTTAAGTTTGATGTTGTGATGAGCGGATAATTTATACGCTTTTTGGCATTATTTTTAGTATGTTTTTAGTATGTTTTAGTTGGTTTTTATTATATTTTTATTAGTTTTTATTTAAAATTCACTTTTCTGGACTTTACTATGAGTTTGTGTGTTTTTCTGTGATTTCAGGTATTTTCTGGCTGAAATTGAGGGACCTGAGCAAAAATCTGATTCAGAGGCTGAAAAAGTACTGCAGATGCTATTGGATTCTGACCTCTCTGCACTCGAAGTGGATTTTCTGGAGCTACAGTAGCCCAATTGGCGCGCTCTTAATTGCGTTGGAAAGTAGACATCCTGGGCTTTCTAGCAATATATAATAGTCCATACTTTTCCGGAGATTTGATGGCCCAAACCGGCGTTCCAAATCATCTCAAGACTGCCCGGCGTTTAACGCCGGAACTGGCACAGAAGTGGGAGTTAAACGCCCAAACTGGCACAAAAGCTGGCGTTTAACTCCAAGAAAAGTCTCTACACGAAAATTCTTTAATGCTCAGCCCAAGCACACACCAAATGGGCCCGGAAGTGGATTTTTACGTCATTTACTCATTTTTGTAAACCCTAAGCTACTAGTTCTCTATAAATAGGACCTTTTGCTATTGTATTTTCATCTTTGGACGCCTAGTTCTTAGATCATGGGGGCTAGCCTCTCGGCCATACCTAGACCTTGTTCTTATTTATTTTCAACGGTGGAGTTTCTACACACCATAGATTAGGGTGTGGAGCTCTGTTGTACCTCGAGTATTAATGCAATTACTATTGTTCTTCTATTCAATTCAGCTTATTCTTGTTCCAAGATATTCATTCGCACTCAAGAACTTGATGAATGTGATGATTATGTGACGCTCATCATCATTCTCACTTATGAACGCGTGCCTGACAACCACTTCCGTTCTACATGCAAACAAGGCTTGAATGTGTATCTCTTGGATTCCTTAATCAGAATCTTCGTGGTATAAGCTAGAATTGATGGCGGCATTCTTGAGAATCCGGAAGGTCTAAACCTTGTCTGTGGTATTCTGAGTAGGATTCAAAGATTGAATGACTGTGACGAGCTTCAAACTCGCGATTGTGGGGCGTTAGTGACAGACGCAAAAGAATCACTGGATTCTATTCCGACATGATCGAGAACCGACAGATGAATAGTCGTGCTGTGACAGAGCGCGTTGAACATTTTCACTGAGAGGACGGGACTGTAGCCATTGACAACGGTGATGCCCAATATACAGCTTGCCATGGAAAGGAGTAAGAAGGATTGGATGAAGACAGTAGGAAAGCAGAGGGACGGAAGGGACAAAGCATCTCCAAACGCTTATCTGAAATTCTCACCAATGAATTACATAAGTATCTTTATCTTTATTTTATGTTTTATTCATCTTTTAATTATCAATCCTCCATAACCATTTGAATCCGCCTGACTGAGATTTACAAGATGACCATAGCTTGCTTCATACCAACATTCTTCGTGGGATCGACCCTTACTCGCATAAGGTTGATTACTTAGACAACCTAGTGCACTTGCTGGTTAGTTGTGCGAAGTTGTGATAAAGAGTTGAGATTGCAATTGAGCGTACCATGTTGATGGCGCCATTGATGATCACAATTTCGTGCACCACCCTTTCCTCTGCTTTGAGAGTCAGACATCTTGAAAAGCAGAAATTCCAGGATATAATTGAAGAATAAAAGTAGGAAAACACGTAAGCAAATAGAATGATAGCAATATAAGCACAGAGTGGAAAAAGGGTAAGAGGAGCATGAAATGAGTTAAATATATGTGCATTTTGGAATATGGTCAAGTGAAAAAGTCTGAAAATGAAAATGACAATCCAAAATACATGATAAGTGGAATTTATGTTAAATAGGAAAAGCAATGATCAAGCCTTGAGTTAGAAAATCAAAGTAGTGAAGTAAAAAGAGAAGTCAGAAATTTGGAATGGTTAATAGGTAAAAAGGAAGTTAGAAAGTAAAAGCGGTGAGTTAGGAAAAAGACAGTTAAGGTAAGTGGCATGATGATGGGTTTCCTAGTTAACAAGAAATCCATAGATTAAAAGAATAAGCAACTCATATTCAAGCAAGGTTTGCAGTTAATTGATGATAATTCATATAGATAGGGGAAGTGGAAAAGGAGAATGAAATCATCAATAATGCAAAGTGTTAACCAGGGAATCAAATGGAATAAGAATGCTAGCCCTGTGCATTCATGAATTGGTTTGGTGGTAGCTGAGTATTGCAAAAATCAAAATTGCCAAAACCAAGACATGAATGGAAAAAAATGAAATAATCTGCAGAAAATTGGGCAGTATTCCGGCTAAAATTGGATGTTCCTGGGAAATACATAGCAGGATAAAGTAGTTCATATAAAAATAAATAATGCTGCAAAGAGACACAAATAGCATGAACAGGAAGGAACAGTGTAACAGCAGCATGAAGCATGGAAGAACAACATATGAACAGTATGATTATCACAGCAAAATCAGAATAGCGAAATAGATAAAATAGGTAACAAGAACGGAACAATTATCAGGCCTAAATCCACTAACCACATCCTAGCTACCTAACAACCTAAAATCCACTACAATCATGCATTTCTAACTATCCTAATTTGAACAGAATCTGAAAAATAAACTAACTACGGAACTGATAAAGGGAACGGTGTTCGGCAGAACCTAGTGTGTGTATGAACAGGGGTGTGGAGCAGAGAGATGGTGAGAAAGTGGTGGTGGTGTTGCTGACGCGGCGACGATGGAAGGGGTGGCGCGGCGGTGGGCTGAGGTGGTGGCAGGGATGGTATGGTGGGCGGTTGAGGGTGATGGAGGGGAAGGAGGGTGGAGGAAGGAGATGGGGTCAAGAGTTGAGGTGCTGGGAAGGATAGGTGGTCGGCAGTGGGCTGAGGTTAGCCACGGCGGGAGGGGCAGTGGCGGAGGGGGAGGTTGGTGAGAAGAGAGAGAGTTGAGGGAGGAGAAGAAGGAAAGAAAGAAGGGAGGGGGAGTGTCGCGGGGTTGTCTGGTGGTTGGGGTGTTAGGCGCGGCGGTGGTGGTGGCACGGTGGTGGTGGTTGCAGAGGAGGTATGGGGTTGCAGAGAAGGAAGGAGAAGGGGGGAATGGGGGGTGGGGCGCAATGGGTAGGGTTTTGCGTGATTTTGGGTTCAGTGGATTCAAATCCACGCGAATGCGAGGAGTACGCGATCGCGTGATTAGGGTGAAAGGGGTTAACGCGGTCGCGTGATTGACACGATCGCGTAAGTTGGGTAAGAGATGAGTGACGCGGACGCGTGAGGCATGCGAACGCGTCACTGTGAATTGTGCTAGACGCACAGTTCCAGCATCGTTTTGGCGCAACTCTCTGTTTCCATTTAGGGGCCATAATATCCATGCGACACGAACGCGTCGCTCACGCTTTCGCATGGGATGATTTTTGTGCAAGAGACACGTTTGATTCAGGGATGCGAATGCGTGGGCCGTTTTGTGCCAAACGCACACTAGCCACACGATTCCAACCCAACTTTCTGGGCGTTGGATCTTTACGCCGATGTCCATTCCACGCCCACGCGTGGCCTGCGCGCTCGCGTGGGGTAAAAAATTTTTTTTGTGATGCAGTATGCAAAATGCAAAATGTAGTGAATATCATGCAAAAATTCCAGGTTTAATCAAAATTCAAAAATAGAGTAAAATGGAAAAGGAACGATCATACCATGGTAGATTGTCTCCCACCTAGCACTTTTAGTTAAAGTCCTTAAGTTGGACATTTGATGAGCTTCCTGTTACAGTGGCTTGTGATTGAATTCATCCAGAAATCTCCACCAGTGTTTGAAATGCCAGCATCCTCCGGGGACCCAAACAAGGCACTTAAAGCCTTTGAGCAGTTTCAAACAGGTTTCCAGGCTCCCGGGGTGTTGAATGTCAGAACAGATTCCAGGATCCCAAATTTTACTTTTACACCCGTTTTTGTCTTGATTTGCATTTTTTCCAGCCGGGTGATAGGTAATTTGAATTCTCACTGTAGTGACCAAACAGCTTCCGAGATCCTTTCAATTGAGCTTGACACCAATCCTTGCACCTTAAATTGAAGTGTGAAATCTCATTGAATCTCGCATACCAACTCTGAGTGCGAGTTATTTCCCTTTTGTTCTTAAAGCCGCAAAGAGCTCTAAGCTGGCCATCTATTTCAGGTAAACCATATTCAAGTGAAAAAGTAAAGATAAAGGTCAAGGATTTTACCCACTTGAAGTTGGAGTTGGGTGGTCCCGGCCTTGGGAGAAGTGTTTCCGATGGCTCTACAAGCTCTGCTCCCTTGTGGTTTTCAGTGAATTCATCCACTTCTTTGCAAATTTCTTCAATTTCAACCATGTCTTGATCAAGGTCTTCGATATCTTTCTCATCATTTGAGTCATAATTGGGAGGTTGAGAAAAGTCTACCTCTGCATCATCTTTGTATTTACTTGGGGAAGATTCTTCTATCTCACAGAATTCACTTGCAGATGCAAGTTCATTGCTAGGAGAACTTGACTTGTGATTATCATCCTCAAGGAAACATGTGTCATGGGTTATTCCATCCAGTTCTTCATAAAATCATAAGATACCTGCTTTAGAGGTTGTGCACTATCCTCCTTAGCATCAATTGTAGCATCCTTGACGGAATTCTCCATAACTCTGGATTTCTGTGGAGGTTCAGCATCTCCTAAATCTTCAACCAACTTTTCTTCTTCTATAATGACAGCTTCCTCTACTTGTTCTAGTATGAAGTTATACTCCATACTGTCCACTGGAGTTTCTAGTGTCTCCTTCATGCTACGTTCTCCATTAGATTCTCTACATGAAGCCATGGGAGTTCCTTGAGTGTCCGAACATCTGGAAGATAATTGATTTATTGCTTGCTCCAGTTGATGAAGGGTTGCATGAAATTGATCTACTGATTCTTCGAAGTGAACCTATGATTCTTGGCTTGATGGATATGGACATGGTACATAGAGAAGTGGTGGTTCTTGGGAGTAATTGGATTGGAATTGGGGCGGATAAGGGTCATATGGGGGTGAATGGTGAAAATGGGGCTTGTGAGTGTGGTGGTTCGAAGCTATGTTGAGAGGATGGTCTATAAGCACAGGGTGGGGCTTGTTGGTAGATACTTGGTGTGCGTTGTAGAGTGGTCCTCGTCCATGATATCTAGGAAGGTGTTGTTGCCTAAAGGGTTGATCATATCCTATTGGCTCCATCCATCTTTGATTACTTAGACCTTGATGCATAGTCCTGTTATAGCTTCCATTGCTTTCAACAAAAGTAGAACCAAACTCAAAGCGAGAGGGGTGAGAACTCATAGTAGCTATTAGAAATAGGAAGGGAAAACAAAAACAAATAAACAAGTAAAGGAAAAATATTTACAATAACTAATAATAAGGCACACGTTTGCAATTCCCCGGCAAAGGCGCCATTTTGAAGAGCGAAACTCTCACGCGATCTAGAATTTTCACAAATAAATTCCCGTTGTAAGTATAGCTTCTAGACCGACAAGAATCCCTTTCTTACAAACATTTGGTTGTCACAAGTAACAAAACCCAACAAATTTATAAACCGAAGTATTCAAACCTCGGGTTGTCTTCTCAAGGAATTGCAAGGAAGTATGATTTATTATTGGTTATGAAAAACAGTATTTTTGGGTTTTAAAAAGGTTTGAATAAGAGAAATAAATTGCAGGAATCAATAAATTAATAACTAATAAAACTCTTAGCAAGGTATGAAAACTGGAAGTCCTATCCTAGTTATCCTTATCAATGGTGATGCAAATTATATTTTTGCTACCACTAAGTCAACCTCTAACTATGAAGGTAAGTTAAGTGGACAAATCAATTTAACACCTAAAGTCCTAGTCAACCCCTTAAGGAAAGACTAGAGTTATAGGAATCTAAATTAATCAGCAAAGATAACAATTATCAATCACGATGAGTTTGACAACTCAAGAGTTACCAATTAATCAACCAAAGCCAAAAGGGAAAAATCTAAATTATTTATATAATAAATAGAAGAAAGAAATCATAAGTCTGAAATACCTCAAATTGAATTAATAAAGATATCAAATGTAACATGGGAATTCATAAATTAAGTTGGAAAATAAATGAAAGGAACATTGAACCTGAGATAAAGAAGATGAAAATATTCCTAAATTCTAAAAAAATCCTAATCCTAATCCTAAGAGAGAGGAGAGAACCTCTCTCTCTAAAAACTACATCTAAATCCTAAAACTATGTATGAATGTATGTTGTATCCGGTATTCCCCCTTGATGAATGGGTGGATTCCTCAATTTATAGCCTTTAATTTGTGTTCTCTAGGCTTGGATCTGGACCAAAAAGAGGTTCAGAAGTCATTGGGGCCGACTTCTGCAAATTCTGCAGATCACGCATGTCACGCGTCCGCGTAGGTCATGCGGTCGCGTCATCTAGAGTGTTGCTCTTTCACGCGGTCGCGTCAGTCAAGCGTCTGCGTCATCTGTGTTTCACGAGTCACGCGTTCGTGTCATCCATGCGATCATGCAGATGCCAATTTGCACAGAGCACACATTCACGTCGTCCATGCAGACGCGTCACTGCCAGTTTCTTCAAAAATTCTATTTTGTGCTTTCCTTCCATTTTTGTATGTTTCCTTTCCATCCTTTAAGTCATTTCTGCCCCATAAAACCTGAAAGTACTCAACACACAAATCACAGCATCGAATGGTAATAAAGGATAATTAAATTTAATATTTTTAAAGCATAGGAAACATGTTTTCTCATATATCACAAAACAAGGAAGGAATGGTAAAACCATGTAGTTTACATGAATAAGTGGGTGAAGAGTTAATAAAAACACTCAATTTAAGCACAAGATGAATCATAAAATAGGGGTTTATCAAATACCACAGACAAGGTTTAGACTTTCCGGATCTCAAGAATGCAGCCAATTGATTCTAGCTTATACCACGAAGACTCTGATCCCACGGAATGGAAGGCTCTGTTGTCAGGAGAGGCAACCATGCGTCGTGAACTAGGAGGCCAAGAGATACACACTTAAGCTCTCGCAGATAGAACGGAAGTGGTTGTCTGGCACGCGTTCATAAGGAAGGATGATGATGAGTGTCATGGATCATCACATCCATCAGGTTGAAGTACGAGTGAATATCTTAGAATAAGAATAAGTGTGAATTGAATAGAAGAACAATAGTACTTTGCATTAATTCATGAGGAGCAGCAGAGCTCCACACCTTAATCTATGAGGTGTAGAAACTCCACCGTTGAAAATAAATAAGTAATAATGGTGTTCATTGGCTTCGGCCCCAGAGGGGGAACCAGAATAACCAAGACGTCTAATACAATGAGAAGAAGTAATATTTATACTAAAACTAGTAGCTAAGGTTTACAGAAAATGAGTAACTAGGATAGATAGTGCAGAAATCCACTTCCGGGGCCCACTTGGTGTGTGTACGGCCTGAGCATTGAAGCTTTCACGTGTAGAGGCTTTTTCTTGGAGTTAAACGCCAGCTTTGGTGCCAGTTTGGACGTTTAACTCCAATTCTGGTGCCACTTTGGGCGTTTTACGCCAAAATTTTTATGCTGATTTGAAACGCCAGTTTGGGCCATCAAATCTCATGCAAAGTATGGACTATTATATATTGCTGAAAAGCCCAAGATGTCTAATTTCCAACGCAATTAAGGGCACGCCAACTGGGTTTCTGTAGCTCCAGAAAATTCATTTCGAGTGCAGGGAGGTCAGAATCCAACAGCATCTACAGTCTTTTTTCAGCCTCTGAATCAGATTTTTGCTTAGGTCCCTCAATTTCAACCAAAAAATACCTGAAATCAAAGAAAAATACACAAACTCATAGTAAAGTCCAGAAATGTGATTTTTGCATAAAACCTAATAATTATATACTAAAAACTAACTAAATCATACTAAAAACTACCTAAAAACAATGCCAAAAAGCGTATAAATTATCCGCTCATCACAACACCAAACTTAAATTATTGCTTATCCCCAAGCAACTGAAAAGAAAATAGAATAAGAAGAAAAGAATATATAATGAGTTCCAAAATATCAATGAAGCTTAGCTCCAATTAGATGAGCGAGACTAGTAGCTTTTTTGCTTCTGAACAGTTTTGGCATCTCACTTTATCCTTTGAAGTTCAGAATGATTGGCATCTCTAGGAATTCAGAATTAAGATATTGTTATTGATTCTCCTAGTTCAGTATGTTGATTCTTGAACACAGCTACTTTATGAGTCTTGGCCGTGACCCTAAACACTTTGTTTTCCAGTATTACCACTGGATACATAAATGCCCCAAACACATAACTGGGTGAACCTTTTCAGATTGTGACTCAACTTTGCTAAAGTCCCCAGTTAGAGGTGTCTAGAGTTCTTAAGCACACTCTTTCTGCTTTGGATCACGACTTTAACCACTCAATCTCAAGCTTTTCACATGGAACTTCATGACAGAAGCACATGGTTAGGGACAGCTTGGTTCAGTTGCTTAGGCCAGGATTTTATTCCTTTGGGCCCTTATATCCATTAATGATCAAAAACTTGGATTTCTTTTACCCTTGCCTTTTGATTTAAAGAGCTATTGGCTTTTTCTTCTTGTTTTTTCTTTTTCATTCTTTTTTTTCTTTTTTACCATTTTTTTCGCAAGCTTGTGTTTTTCACTGATTTTTCTTGCTTCAAGAATCAAATTTATGATTTTTCAGATTATCAATAACAGTTCTCTTTGTTCATCATTCTTTCAAGAGCCAACAATTTTAACATTCATAAACTTCACTATAAAAAATATGCATTGTTCAATCATTCATTCAGAAAACAAAAAGTAATGCCACCACATCAAAATAATTAAACTAATTTCAAGATAAAATTTGAAATTCATGTACTTCTTGTTCTTTTTTAATTAGGAACATTTTTCATTTAAGAAAGGTGAAGGATTCATGGTATTATTCATAGCTTTAAGACATAGACACAAGACACTAATGATCATGTAATAAAAACTGAAACATAGACAAAACATCAAGCATAAAAATAAAAAAATAGAAAAATAAGAACAAGGAGATTAAAGAACGAGTCCACCTTAGTGATGGCGGCTAGTTCTTCTTCTTGAAGATCCTATGGAGTGCTTGAGCTCCTTAATGTCTCTTCCTTGCCTTTGTTGCTCTTCCCTCATGGCTATTTGATCCTCTCTAATTTCATGGAGAATAATGGAGTGCTCTTGGTGCTCCATCCTTAGTTGCTCCATATTGGAACTCAAATCTCCCAAAGAGGAGTTGAGTTGCTCCCAATAGTTATGTGGAGAAAAATGCATCCTTTGAGACATCTCAGGGATTTATTGATGAAGGATTTCCTCATGCTCTTGTTGAGGTCCATGAGTGGGCTCTCTTATTTGCTCCATCCTCTTTTTAGTGATGGGCTTGTCCTCTTCAATGGGGATATCTTCCTCTATGACAATTCCAGCTAAATTGTATAGGTGACAAATGAGATGAGGGAAGGCTAACCTTGCTAAAGTGGAAGGTTTGTCAGCAACCTTGTATAGTTCTAGAGGTATAATTTCATGAACTTCCACTTCCTCTCCAATCATGATGCTACGGATCATGATAGCTGATCCACAGTTACTTCGGATCGGTTGCTAGTAGGGATAATAGAGCGTTGGATGAATTCCAACCATCCTCTAGCCACGGGTTTAAGGTCATGCCTTCTCAATTGAACCGGCTTGCCTTTGGAGTCTCTTTTCCACTGAGCTCCTTCTACACATATGTCCATCAGAACTTGGTCCAACCTTTGATCAAAGTTGACCCTTCTAGTGTAGCGGCGTGCATCTCCTTGCATCATTGGCAAGTTGAATGCCAACTTTACATTTTCCGGACTGAAATCTAAGTATTTCCCCCGAACCATGGTAAGCCAATTCTTTGGGTTTGGGTTTACACTTTGATCATGGTTCTTAGTGATCTATGCATTAGCATAGAACTCTTGAACCATTAAGATTCTCACTTGTTAAATGGGGTTGGTGAGAACTTTCCAACCTCTTCTTCGAATCTCATGTTGGATCTCCGGATACTCATTCTATTTGAGCATGAAAGGGACCTCAGGGATCTCCTTCTTCTTGGCCACAACTTCATATAAGTGGTCTTGATGGACCTTTGAGATGAATCTCTTTATCTCCTAGAACTCGGAGGTGGAAGCTTTAGCCTTCCCTTTCCACTTTCTAGAGGTTTCTCCAGCCTTTGGTGCCATAAATGGTTATGGAAAACAAAAAGCAATGCTTTTACCACACGAAACTTAAAAGTTTTGCTCGTCCTCGAGCAAAAGAAGAAAGAGGGAACAGAAAAGAAGAAGAGATGGAGGAGATGGAGGGTGAAGAAGGGTTCGGCCAAGGAGGGGAAAAGTGTAGATGAGGTGTGAAAATGAAGGAGTGATGAGAGGTTTATATAAGAGTGAAAGAGAGGGGTATCTGTGTGTGAGGGGTTGGGTTTGGGAGGGAAAGTTTTTGAATTTTGAATCGTGGGGTAGGTGGGATATTTGGGGAAGAGTAGATGGAGGTGATTGGTGAGGGGTATTGGGGAAGGGTATTATTAGAATTTGTGAAGAAGAGAGAGTGAGTTGAGGTAGGTGGGGATCCTGTGGGGTGTACAAATCCTGAGGTGTCAAGGAATTCTCATCCCTGCACTATTCTGGCGTGTAAACACCCTCCGAGTGCTAATCCTGGCATTAAACGCCAGGTTGCTACCCATTTCTGGCATTTAACGCCAGGTTTTCTTCCCTTTTCGGCGTTTAACGCCAGCTTAGTGCCCTTTTCTGGCGTTAAACGCCCAGAATGGTGCCAGATTGGGCGTTTAACGCCCATTCTGCTACCCTCACTATCGTTTAAACGCCAGTGAGATCCTCCTCCAGGGTGTGCTATTTTTAATGCTGTTTTTTAATTTGCTTTGATTTTTGCAGTTGTTTTTGTGACTCCACATGATCATCAACCTAAAGAAAACATAAAATACAAATGGAAAACAGAAATTGAACATAGATAAATAAAAATTGGGTTGCCTCCCAATAAGCGCTTCTTTAATGTCAATAGCTTGATAGTAATCTCTCATGGGGCTTCACAAATGTTCAGAGCATGGTTGGGACCTCCCAACGCTAAACTTAGAGTTTGAATGTGGGGGCTCTGTTTGACTCTGTACTGAGAGAAGCTTTTCATTCTTCTTCTCCATGTGCACAGAAGGAGATCCTTGAGCCTTAAACACAATGTAGTCCTCATTCATTCACTTGAAGGACCAACTCTCCTCTGTCAACATCAATCACAACTTTTGCTTTGGCTAGGAAGGGTCTGCCAAGGAGGATGGATTCATTCTTATTCTTCCCAGTGTCTAGGATTATGAAGTCAGCAGGGATGTAAAGGCATTCAACCTTCACTAAGACATCCTCTACAAGTCCATGAGCCTGTTTCCTTAAATTGTCTGCCATCTCCAGTGAGATTCTTGCAGCTTGCACCTCAAAGATCCCTAGTTTCTCCATTACAGAGAGTGGCATGAGGTTTACACTTGACCCCAGGTCACACAGAGCCTTCTCAAAGGTTATGGTGCCAATGGTGCAAGGTATTAAGAATTTTCCGGGATCCGATTTCTTTTGAGGTATCTTCAGCTGAGCCAAGGTGTTTAGTTCATTAATGAGCAATGAAGGTTCATCCTCCCAAGTCTCATTACAAAATAATTTGGCATTCAGCTTCATGATTGCTCCTAGATACTGAGCAATCTGCTCTTCAGTAGTAACTTCATCTTCTTCATAAGAAGAATATTCTTCAGAGCTCATGAATGGTAATAAAAAGTTCAGTGCAATCTCTGTGGTCTCTAGATGAGCCTCAGATTCCTTTGGTTCCTCATGAGGGAACTTCCTATTGGTCAGTGGACGTCCCATGAGGTCTTCCTTACTGGGAATCACTGCCTTTTCACTCTCTCCAGGTTCGGCCATGTTGGTCATAGTTATGGCCTTACACTCTCTTTTTGGGTTCTCTTCTGTATTGCTTGGGAGAGTACTAGGAGGAGTTTCAGTAACTCTTTTACTCAGCTGCCCCACTTGTGCCTCCAAATTTCTAATGGAGGATTTTGTTTCATTCATGAAACTTAGTGTGGTCTTAGATAGATCAGAGACTATGGTTGCTAAGCCAGAAAGGCTCTGCTCAGAATTCTCTGTCTGTTGCTGAGACGATGATGGAAAGGTTTGCTATTGCCAAACCTATTTCTCCCACCATTATTGTTATTGAAGCCTTATTGAAGCTTCTGTTGATCCTTCCATGAGAAATTTGGGTGATTCCTCTATGAAAAATTGTAGGTGTTTCCATAGGGTTCTCCCATGTAATTCACCTCTTCTATTGCAGAATTCTCAGGGTCATAAGCTTCTCCTTCAGAGGAGGCTTCTTTAGCACTGCCAGATGCAGCTTGCAATCCAGTCAGATTCTGAGAAATAATATTGACTTGCTGGGTCAATATTTTGTTCTGAGCCAATATGGCATTCAGAGTATCAATCTCAAGAACTCATTTCTTCTGAGTTGTCCCATTGTTCACAGGATTTCTTTCAGAAGTGTACATGAACTGGTGATTTGCAACCATTTTAATGAGTTCCTGGGCTTTTGTAGGCGTCTTCTTCAGATGAATAGATCCACCTTCAGAATGGTCCAATGACATCTTGGATAACTCAGACAGACCATCATAGAAGATTTCTATGATGCTCCATTCTAAAAGCATGTTAGAATAACACTTCTAATCAATTGCTTGTATCTTTTCCAAGCTTCATAGAGGAATTCAGCTTCCTTTTGTTTAAAGGTTTGAATTTCCACTCTAAGCTTACTCATCTTTTAAGGTGGAAAGAATTTAGCTAAGAAGGCATTGACCAGCTTTTCCCAAGAGTTCCGGCTGTCTCTAGGTTGTGATTTTTACCATATACTAGCTCTGTCTCTTATAGCAAATGGGAAAAGCATGAGTCTGTAGACCTCGAGATCAACTCCATTGGTCTTAAAAGTGTCACAGATTTGCAAAAATTTAGCCAAGAACTGATGAGGATCTTCCAATGGAAGACCATAAAACTTACAATTCTGTTGCATCAAAGAAACTAATTGAGGCTTAAGCTCAAAGTTGTTTGCTCCAATGGCAAAAATAGAGATGCTTCTTCCATAGAACTTGAGAGTAGGTGCAGTAAAGTCACCAAGCACCTTCCTTGCATTGTTGGCATTGTTGTTATTTTCAGCTACCATGTCTTCTTCTTTTTCGAAAATTTCTTTTTGGTCCTCTCCAGAGAGTTATGCTTTAGCTTCTCTTAACTTCCTCTTCAGAGTCCTTTCAGGTTCAGGTTCAGCTTTAACAAGAATGCCTTTATCTTTGTTCTTACTCATCGAATTTTTGTACCGAGGGTTCGAATCCCTCTCTTTCCGTTTCCACCCGTGAGTTGGTATTTTTTTCTTTTGAATTTTCTATGTTTGATTTTTATAGTTACCAATTAAAGATGTAAAATAGATAAAATCCTAAAAGTTTTTAAAAATCTAGCACAAACAAGGAAAACATAGAAATCTATACAAATGGATCTTATATATATCACACAATAAAGTACCGCATGAGTGGATATATAGGAATCTAAATCGGCAAGAAGAAAACAAGGAAGTATGGAATTCTCTATGTCATAGTATAGAGATTCCTTGATGTGTCAGAGGAAAAGGAGAATAGAAGGGTGACGTAGAGAATTCAAACTTATAGAGAGAAAGGGGGTCCGAATTATCAAAGGACAATAAGTGTTAGTGATTAAATAGAAGGAGATGAGAGAGAGAGTTTTCAAAAATAACAAAAAAGTTTCTTGAAAAAGTGGTAAGTGATTTTTAAAAAATTGGAGAGAAAAAGTGATTAGGTGGTTTTGAAAAAGGTAAGAAATAGTGATTAGTTGAAAAAGATTTGAAAATAATATTAAAAAGATAAGAAGTTAAAAAAAAGAGTTTGAAATCAAATTAAAAGATATATGATTGAAAAAATCTGATTTTAAAAAGATATGATTTTAAAAAGATATGATTGAAAAGATATGATTGAAAAAGAATTTAAAAAAATAAGATTTGATTTTAAAATTGATGACTTGACTAACAAGAAATTAAAAGATATGATTCTAAAATTCAAATATTGAACCTTTCTTAATAAGAAAGTAACAAACATGAAATTTTTAAATCACAACATTAACTGTTAGCAAGGATTTTTTAAAATATTAAAAGAAAAATAAAAAAGATTTGGTTTTGAAAAAGAGATGATTGATAAGAGAGGATATGAAAATGATAAGATTTTGAAAAATTAGTTTTAAAAAAACTTGAAAAATTGAAAAATATTTGATTTGAAAACGAAATTTACCTCCTTACATAATAGATACCATTCTGGGCGTTTAACGCCCACTTTTCTACCTTCTTGGGCGTTAAACGCTCAGCCAGGTACCCTGGCTGGCGTTTAAACACCAGAATTCCTTCTTCACTGGGCGTTTTGAACGCCCAACTTTTTCTCTATGATTCCTCTGCTGTATGTTCTAAATCTTCAATTCTCTGTATTATTGACTTGAAAAGACATAATTTTGAAATTTTTTTTGAATTTTTAATGATGAGAGAGAAAAACAACAAAATGAAACTAAGCATGAAAGACTAAGATCAAATAAACAATGCATGGAAGAACACTTTGAATGTCTAGATGAACATCAATGTCATATTTTTTTTTTGAAAAATTTTTAAGAAAAGAAAGACATGCAAGACACCAAACTTAGAAGTTTTCATACTAGAGACACTAACAAATTGAAAATGCACATGAGAAACAACAAAAGACACAAAACAAGAGAATTTAAAGATCAGACAAAGAAAATCATCAAGAACAACTTGAAGATCAAGAAGAACACCATGCATGAGTTTTCAAAAATTTGCAAAAAAAAAATAGAAACATGCAATTGACAACAAACTTAAAATTTGACATTAGACTCAAACAAGAAACACAAAATATTTTTTTGTTTTATGATTTTATAATTTTTTTCAAAAATTATTTTGGAAAAGGAAATAAGAAACCCAAAATTTTTATTAAGAATTGCAGGAATCATGCAATGTTAGTCTAAAGCTTTAGTCAAAAAAGGATTAGACAGGGCTAAACAAGCTTCAGCAGGACATTACATACAACAGCCAAATTGATGTGAATCAAAAAGGCTCCTGTGATGATAAAAGCATCATCTGAAACTCTAGAATTCATTCTTAAAAATTATGAAGAATAAAATAAAGAAAATTACCTAATCTAAGCAACAAGATGAACTGTCAATTGTCCAAACTCGAACAATCCCTGGCAACGGAAGCAAAAACTTGGTACACAAAATCGTGAGTTCACACTTCTCTCACAACTCTGTGCAGCTGACTAGCAAGTGCACTGGGTCGTCCAAGTAATACCTTACGTGAGTAAGGGTCGATCCCATGGAGATTATCAGCTTGAAGCAAGCTATGGTCATCGTGTAAATCTCAGTCAGGTGGATTCAAATGGTTATGAGGTTTTGATGATAAAAAGATAAATAAAACATAAAATAAGATAGAAATACTTATGTAGTTCATTGGTGGGAATTTCGGATAAGCGTATGGAGATGCTATGTTCCTTCTGAATCTCTACTTTCCTACTGCCTTCACCCAATCATGCGTACTCCCTTCCATGGCAAGCTATATGTTGGGGGATCACCGTTGTCAATGGCTACTGTCCGTCCTCTCAGTGAAAATGGTCCGGCTACGAGTTACATAGGGCTAATCATTTGTCGGTTCTCGATCGTGTCGGAATAAGATCCATTGATCCTTTTGCGCACTGTCACTACGCCCAGTACTCGCGAGTTTGAATCTCGTCACAGTCATCCCATCACAGATCCTACTCGGAATACCATAGACAAGGTTTAGACTTTCTGAATCTCAAGAATGCTGCCAATTGATTCTAGCTTATACCACGAAGACTCTGATCGCACAGAATGGAAAGCTCTGTTGTCAGGAGAGGCAACCAAGCGCCGTGAACCAGGAGGCCAAAAGATACACACTCAAGCTTTCACAGATAGAACGGATGTGGTTGTCAGGCACGCGTTCATAAGGAAGGATGATGATGAGTGTCATGGATCATCACATCCATCAGGTTGAAGTACGAGTGAATATCTTAGAATAAGAATAAGCGTGAATTGAATAGAAGAACAATAGTACTTTGCATTAATTCATGAGGAGCAGCAGAGCTCCACACCTTAATCTATGAGGTGTAGAAACTCCACTATTGAAAATACATAAGTGATAATGGTGTTCATTGGCTTCGGCCCCAGAGGGGGAACCAGAATAACCAAGATGTCTAATACAATGAGAAGAAGTAATATTTATACTAAAACTAGTAGCTAGGATTTACAGAAAATGAGTAACTAGGGTAGATAGTGCAGAAATTCACTTCCTGGACCCACATGGGGTGTGCTTGGGCTGAGCATTGAAGATTTCACGTGTAGAGACTTTTCTTGGAGTTAAACGCCAGCTTTGGTGCTAGTTTGGGCGTTTAACTCAAATTTTGGTGCCATTTTGGGCGTTTTATGCCAGAATTTTTTGCTGACTTGGAACGCCAGTTTGTGCCATCAAATCTCGGGAAAAGTATGAAATATTATATATTTTTGGAAATCCCAAAAATGTCTACTTTTCAACGCAATTGAGAGCGCGCCAATTAGGATTCTGTAGCTCCAGAAAATCCATTTCGGGTGTAGGGAGGTCAGAATCCAACAGCATCTACAGTCCTTTTTCAGCCTCTGAATCAGATTTTTTCTCAGGTCCCTCAATTTCATCCAGAAAATACCTGAAATCATAGAAAAACACACAAACTTATAGTAAAGTCCAGAAATGTGATTGTTGCATAAAAACTAATAATTATATACTAAAAACTAACTAAATCATACTAAAAACTACCTAAAAATAATGCCAAAAAGCGTATAAATTATCCGCTCATCAAGAACTCCAATCCATGCGTACGCGTTAGACACACGCACGCATCACTGCAATTTTCTCCATGTCACACGCACGCGTGAGCCATGCGTGCACGTCGCTGCTCGCTGGTTATCTCCTTAGTTTCTTGTGTTCCTTCCATTTTTTGCAAGCTTCCTCTCCATCCTCTAAGACATTCCTGCCCTGTAATCTCTGAAAACACTTAACACACATATCATGGCATCGAATGGTAATAAGAGGGGATTTAAACATAGCAAATTTAAGGCCAAAGAAGCATGTTCTCAATCATAGCACAAAGTTAGGAAGGGAAAATGTAAAACCATACAAATAGTATGAATAAGTGTGCAAAGGCTTGATAAAAACCACTCAAATTAGCATAAGATAAACCATAAAATAGTGGTTTATCAATCTCCCCACACTTAAACATTAGCATGTCCTCATGCTAAGCTCAAGGAGACAAAAAGAATGAATGGGGGAAAGTAAGACTCATGAAATGCAACCTATATATGAATGCAACTATATGCTAAGATGGTTCTATCTACTTGGTCAAAAGTAAACAAGTTTTTCAAGACAAAAAGTAGATCAGATTCTACTAATTCAAATCATACAATAAAAGACAAGTAAACTTGTAAGAAGATAGCTCATGAAAGCAGGGAACATAGAATTAAGCATTGAACCCTCACTAGTAGTGTATATGCACTCTAATCTCTCAAGTGTCTAGGATTGATCACTCTACTCTTCTCTAGTCATGCTTTCTAAAACTTTGTTCTTCATCTAACCAATCAAAAAATATTTAGTATACCAATGCAAACATTATGAGGTCTTTTTAGGGTTGTAATGGGACTAAGGTGAGGGTGATGATATATGTATGGCTAAGTGAGCCAAAATATGAATCTTTGACTAACCTAAGCTTTCACCTAACACACACACATATTCTATGTAACTCTAAAATCATGTGTAGCTACCCATAATTCCCACTTTTGTATCACATACTCATGTACCAAATATTTCTTTTGATTTTATCACATATTCATTGACCTTTCATTAAACTTAACATTAGGATAATTTTGTCCCCTTATTTATTTATTTATTTACTTAATTACTTGAATATTTTTGGTTTTTTTCTTTTTTTTCTATTTTTTTATTAAAAATATAAAAGTAAACATAAGCCATCAATGCACAGTGGTTTTTAATTTTTTTGGTCTTACATGAGTAGATACCTAATTTCCCAATATTTTATCAAAGTGATAATCATAAGACATTCCCTTATTAATGCATGTTCCCACAGTTTTCCCACACTTAGTTGATACACAATCCCTATCTTTAAGCTAACCAAAGATTCAATTGGGGTATTTAATTATTTTTCCACTTAAGGCTAGTGATGTGGTAAAATATAGAACAAATGGGGATTAAAAGGCTCAAAGTGGCTAACAAAGGTAAATGTAAGGGTAGGCTAATTGGGACAAGTGAGCTAATAATCAAATAATGGTCTCAATCATATTCAAACATTTAAATATACTAAACATTAGACATATAGAATGGAACAAAGTAAAGATTGTAATCATAGAGAAGGAAACACATAAGAATAAGATATTATGGTTAAATAATGTAACCATGTAATTAAGCTCAAATCTCACAGGATTGTGTATTCTTAATTATAATTCATGTTCCAAACACAACTTCCAACAAGTTTTAACACAAAAATTTTGATTTAAATTAGTGAAATACTATAAAAAGAGTCTTGAAAAAAGAAAATATTGCTTCAACCAAGGAGTAGTAGAACAACATGCACAAAATCAAACAAATATGCAATCAAACATGCAAATGCAACAACTAAATTAACATAGAAAATTGAATATTGGTGTTGAGAAGAAAATAACTAACCCACGGAAGTCGGTATCGACCTCCCCACACTTAAAGATTGCACTGTCCTCGGTGCATGCAAAGCTGTGCAGGTGGGCGGAGATTGTGGTTCCTCAGCTGGTGCTTTCTATAGATGCTTTCTCTTTACCCTTCTTGGTGGCCATCTTGAAAAGGGAGAAGAGAAAGGGACATGAAGTCAAAAGGATAGAGCAAGGAAGGTGGCAGTACGAGTGATAATCATGCCAAAGTAAACAAGAATGTCGTTAACACATGGTTGCGACTCCATGAAATTGGGACATCAATGGAAATATAGTATGATAAATTGAGGCAATTAAATGAAAGATGTTTATTGGCATGCTGGCAAAGGCATGAGTAGCATAGATCAAGCATTAAAAGCCAAAATGTATTATCAATCGTAACAAACTAACAATAATATTTGTATTGACAATTATATTTAATTAATAAAATATTGGAAGGGTTATGTGAAAAACAGGCATTAGAGTAGAAGGATAGAATAATGAAGGATGCACAATGCTATACGGGCTTTTCACAAACACTTGGTATGCATGTAAAAATCCAAAAATTAATATTAATTGTCAAATCACTCTTTGATGATATCCACAAGGTCAAGTATAATAATATAAGACCCAAATAAAGCTCCAACACCAATATAAAAATTAATGCGTGAAGAAAAAGAAAAGAATGGAAAAGAAACCATAAATAACTAAGCATGAAAGAGAAAAATTGTTAAATACAATAAGAAAAATGAAGAAAGAAAGGAGAAGGGAATGAAAAATCGGGACGCGACGCGCCACGTGCATCACGTGTGCTCGTGAGAACTGTATTTGCCATGCGACGCGTACGCGTCGCACATGCGTACGCGTGGGTGGTCTTGGAAGGAAAAAGGACGCGCACGCGTCAGGAATGCGTACGCGTGGATGACCTTGTGCCTCTAGCACAGTTCCAGCGTGGGGGCAGCACAACTTTCTGTCTGACATGCTATTTACGCCGATTTCCCTATCCACGCGTGCGCGTGCATGACGCGTACGCGTGGCTTTCCCTTGTGGCAAATTGACGTACTCACGTCATAGATGCGTGCACGTGGGTCGATTTGTGCGCAGAGCACACCAGCTGCACGATTTCATCGCAACTTTCTGTTCGTTGGATGGGGAACGAAACTGCAATCGACGCCCATGCATGGCCTGCGCGCACGCGTGGTTTGCCCCCTTTTTTTATTATGCAAAATGCAGAATTCAGTATGCAGATGATAATACAAACATTATGAATGACACTAATAAAATTAAAATAAAATAAACTAGGACTAAAAGGAACGATTATACCATGGTGGGTTGTCTCCCACCTAGCACTTTTAGTTAAAGTCCTTAAGTTGGACATATAGTGAGCTCCTTGTCATAGTGGCTTGTGCTTGAACTCATCCCGGAATCTCCACCAATGTTTGCAATTCCAATAGCCTCGGGGTCCAAAACTAGGCACATAAAGCCCTTGAGCAAATTAAAGCAAGTGATAAGGCCCCAAGAGTGTTGATTGTTGAGAGGAATTCCGGGGTCCCAAACCCTGCCTTTGCACCCGTCTTCTTGTTTATCATCATTGTTCCAACTAGGTGGCAAGCAATTTGAATTCTCAGTGAAGCGTCCAAACAACTTCCTAGACCCATTTAATTGAGCTCTACACCAATCCTTGCACTTCAACTTGGTATGTGCAACCATATTGAACTTTGCATGACAACTCTTACCATTGACCATCTCCCTCTTACTCTTATACCCACAAAGAGCTCTGAGTTACCCATCCGTCTTAAGCAAGGCATATTCAAGTGGACTACTTAAGCTTAAAGATGAAAGATTTACCCCCTTGAATAAAGGAATAGATGGTGATGGCTTTAGAGGAGAGGTCTCCAACAAATTTGGCAAGGTGATTTCCAGCTCCATTTCCTTGAGCTCTTCCTTAACAACTTCCACCTCTTTACAAGCCTCTTTAACTTCAACCTCTTCCTCTTGGTAGCTTTCTTCCAATTCAATATCTTCATTGCTCACCAAGGGCATGGGAGGTTGTGCTTCTTCTTCTTTAATCTCCATATCAAGTCCAATGGGAGAGGATTCAATTGTAGATAAGGATTCATCAATCATTGAATTTGTCTCTTGATCAATCTCCTCAAAGTCTTCAACCATGATATGCCTTGGAGGTAGTACACCCTCCTCAACATCAATTTCAAACATCTTGGAAGGAGGCTCTATGGCTTGACTTTCCCATGAAGGTTTCGCATCTCCTAAGTCTTCAACCACTTCCTCTTCTTCGATAATTTTGACTTTCTCCACTTGCTCTAATACAAAATCACAATCCTCAGTTTCCACCGGAGTTTCCAATCTCTCTTTCATACTACGCTCCTCGCTTGATTCTCTACAAGTGGCCATGGGTGTATTTGGAATATTTAAGTATTGGGAGGCTAATTGATTTACTACCTCGGTTAAGGCAACTGTGAATTCTAGTACCTTCTTATTCATCCTTTCTTGCCCTTGAAGAAGTACACCGAGGGTTTCATTCATTGGAGATTGGGGTGGGTATGAGGGTTCATTACTTCAGAGAAAGGGTTCATGATAGGAAGGTGGTTCATCTTGATAAGGATATGGAGATGGTCCATCTTGATAGGGATATGGAGGTGGTATATATTGAGGTGGTGGTTCTTGGGAATAGTTGGATTGGAATTGGGGTGGTTCTTTGTATGGTTCGTTTGGCTCATAAGGTGGTTGGTATGGTGGATATGGATTAGGGTCATATGGAGGTGAATGGTGGAAAGGGGCTTGTGAGTATGGTGGTTCAAAGCTATGTTGAGGAAGGGGTTCATAGACGTGTTGTGGTGGGTATTGAGTGTCACGTAAAGGTCCACTGATGAGCGGATAATTTATACGCTTTTTGGCATTGTTTTTAGTATGTTTTTAGTATATTTTAGTTAGTTTTTATTATATTTTTTATTAGTTTTTATTTAAAATTCACTTTTCTAGACTTTACTATGAGTTTGTGTGTTTTTCTGTGATTTCAGGTATTTTCTGGCTGAAATTGAGGGACCTGAGCAAAAATCTGATTCAGAGGCTGAAAAAGGACTACAGATGCTGTTGGATTCTGACCTCCCTGCACTCAAAGTAAATTTTCTGGGGCTACAGAAGCCCAATTGGTTTTCTCTCAATTGCGTTGGAAAGTAGACATCCTGGGCTTTCCAGAAATATATAATACTCCATACTTTGCCGGAGATTTGATGGCCCAAACTGGCGTTCCAAATCAGCTCAAGACTGCCCGGCGTTTAACGCCGGAATTGGCACAAAAGTGGGAGTTAAACGCCCAAACTGGCACAAACGCTGGCGTTTAACTCCAAGAAAAGTCTCTACATGAAAATGCTTCAATGCTCAGCCCAAGCACACACCAAGTGGGCCTGGAAGTCGATTTTTACGTCATTTACTCATTTTTGTAAACCCTAAGCTACTAGTTCTCTATAAATAGGACCTTTTGCTATTGTATTTTCATCTTTGGACGTCTAGTTCTTAGATCATGGGGGCTGGCCTCTCGGCCATGCCTAGACCTTGTTCTTATATATTTTCAACGGTGGAGTTTCTACACACCATACATTAAGGTGTGGAGCTCTGCTGTACCTCAAGTATTAATGCAATTACTATTATTCTTCTATTCAATTCAGCTTATTCTTGTTCTAAGATATCACTTGTTCCTCAACTTGATAAATGTGATGATCCATGACACTCATCATCATTCTGACCTATGAACGTGTGCCTGACAACCACCTTCGTTCTACCTTAGATTGAGTGGATATCTCTTGGATTCCTTAATCAGAATCTTCGTGGTATAAGCTAGAATTGATGGCGGCATTCTTGAGAATCCGGAAGGTCTAAACCTTGTCTGTGGTATTCTGAGTAGGATTCAAGGAGTGAATGACTGTGACGAGCTTCAAACTCGCGATTGTGAGGCGTTAGTGACAGACGCAAAAGAATCACTGGATTCTATTCTGACATGATCGAGAACCGACAGATGAATAGCCGTGCTGTGACAGAGCGCGTTGAACATTTTCACTGAGAGGACGGGACTGTAGCCATTGACAATGGTGATGCCCAACATACAGCTTGCCATGGAAAGGAGTAAGAAGGATTGGATGAAGACAGTAGGAACGTAGAGAGACGGAAGGGACAAAGCATCTCCATACGCTTATCTGAAATTCTTACCAATGAATTACATAAGTATCTTTATCTTTATTTTATGTTTTATTCATCTTTTAATTATCAATCCTCCATAACCATTTGAATCCGCCTGACTGAGATTTACAAGATGACCATAGCTTGCTTCATACCAACAATCTATGTGGGATCGACCCTTACTTGCATAAGGTTTATTACTTGGACGGCCCAGTGCACTTGCTGGTTAGTTGTGCGAAGTTGTGATAAAGAGTTGAGATTGTAGTTGAGCGTACCATGTTGATGGCGCCATTGATGATCACAATTTCGTGCACCAAGTTTTTGGCGCCGTTGCCGGGAATTGTTTGAGTTTGGACAACTGACGGTTCATCTTGTTGCTTAGATTAGGTATTGTTCTTCAGAGTTCTTAAGAATGAATTCTAGAGTTTCAGATGATGTTTTCACCATCACCAAAGCTGATTGATTTTCATCAATTTAGCTCTTGAATGTAATGTCCTGCTGAAGCTTGGCTAGCCATGTCTAATCTTTTTAGACTAAAGCTTTAGACTAACATTGCATGATTCCTGGAAATTCTTATTAAGAATTTTGATATCCTTATTTTCTTTTCCACTCAATTTTCGAAAAATCCAAAAAAAATTATAAAATCTGAAAATCAAAAATATTTTTATGTTTCTTGTTTGAATCTAGTGTCTAATTTTAAGTTTGGTGTCCATTGCATGTTTTTAGTCTTCTAATTTTCGAAAATTACATGCATTATGTTCTTCATTGATCTTCAAGTTGTTCTTGATGATTTCCTTGCTCTGATCTTTAAATTCTCTTGTCTTGAGTGTTTTGTTGTTTCTCATATGCATTCTCAATTTGTTAGTGTCAATAGTAAACAAACTTCTAAGTTTGGTGTCTTGCATGCATTGTTTATTTGATTTTAGTTGTATTTTGATTATTTCTCATCATTAAAAATTCAAAAAAAATTTAATTTGTGTCTTTTCAAGTCAATAATATAGAGAATTGAAGATTCAGAACATACAGCAGATGAATTACACAGAAAAAGCTGGGCGTTCAAAACGCCCAGTGAGGAAGGAAAACTGGCATTTAAACGCCAGCCAAGGTACCTGGTTGGGCGTTTAACACCCAAAAGGGTAGCATTTTGGGCGTTAAACACCAGAATGGATACCATTTTGGGCGTTTAACGCCAGGATGGCACAAGAGGGAATATTTTGTTTTTAATTCAAATTTTTTTTCAAGTTTTCATAATTTTTCAAAATCAAATCTTTTTCAAATCATATCTTTTCAATCATATATTTTCAAAATCAATTTCTTTCATTTTTCAAAAATACTTGCTAAAAATTAATGATTTGATTCAACATTTCAAGTATGCTCCCTTTTCTGTTGAGAAAGGTTTAATGTCTGAATCATATCTTTTAAATTTCTTGTTAGCCAAGTCATTAATTTTAAAAATCAAATCTTTTTAAATTGTTTTTCAATCATATCTTTTTAATCACATCTTTTTCAAAATAGTTTTCAATCATATCTTTTTGATTTCTAATTTCAAAACCTTTTTCAAAAATCACTTTATTTCTTTCCCAACTTTAATTTTTGAAAAATCATTCTTCAATTTTTCAAAATTTCTTCAAAATTTTTTAATTTATTTTCAAAAATTCTTCCCCTCTTCTCACATCCTTCTATTTATGGACTAACACTCCATCCTTCTATTTGTGGAGGAAAGTGTATCCCTTGAGGCATCTCAGGGATTTCATGATGAGGAAATTCCTCATGTCCATGAGTGGGATCTCTTGTTTGCTCCATCCTCTTCTTAGTGATGGGCTTGTCTTCATCAATGAGGATGTCTCCCTCTATGTTAATTCCAACTGAATTACAGAGGTGACAAATGAGATGAGGGAAGGCTAACCTTGCCAAGGTAGAGGACTTGTCCACCACCTTATAAAGTTCTTGGGACATAACCTCATGAACTTCTACTTCCTTTCCAATCATGATGCTATGAATCATGATAGCCCGGTCTATAGTAACTTCGGACCAGTTGCTAGTGGGAACGATTGAGCATTGGATAAACTCCAACCATCCCCTAGCCACGGGCTTGAGGTCATGCCTTCTCAGTTGAACCGGCTTCCCTCTTGAATCTCTCTTCCATTGAGCGTCCTCTTCACAAATGTCTATGAGGACTTGGTCCAACCTTTGATCTAAGTTGACCCTTCTAGTGTAGGGGTGTTCATCTCCTTGCATCATGGGCAAGTTGAATGCCAACCTTACATTTTCCGTACTAAAATCTAAGCATTTCTCCCGAACCATTGTAAGCCAATTTTTTGGGTCCAGGTTCACACTTTGATCATGGTTCTTGGTGATCCATGCATTGGCATAGAACTCTTGAACCATTAAGATTCCGACTTGTTGAATGGGGTTGGTAAGAACTTCCCAACCTCTTCTTTGGATCTCATGTCGGATCTCCGGATATTCACTCTTTTTGAGTTTGAAAGGGACCTCGGGGATCACCTTCTTCAAGGCCACAACTTCATAGAAGTGGTCTTGATGCACCCTTGAGATGAATCTCTCCATCTCCCATGACTCGGAGGTAGAAGCTTTTGCCTTCCCTTTCCACTTTCTAGAGGTTTATCTGGCCTTAGGTGCCATAAATGGTTATGGAAAAACAAAAAGCAACGCTTTTACCACACCAAACTTAGAAAGTTTGCTCGTCCTCGAGCAAAAGAAGAAAGAAGAGAGTAGAAGAAGAAGAAAGATAGGAGATGGATATGGGCCTTTTTGTTTCGGCCAAAGGTGAGAAGTAGTGATTAGGTTGTGTGAAAATGAAGGAGTGAAGAAGGGTTTATATAGGGGTGGAGAGAGGGGTAGGGTTCGGCCATTATGGGTGGGTTTGGGAGGGAAAGTGGTTTGAATTTGGATGGTGAGGTAGGTAGGTTTTATGAAGGATGGATGTGAGTGGTGAAGAGAATGGTGGGATTTGATAGGTGAGGGGTTTTTGGGGAAGAGGTATTGAGGTGATTGGTGAGTGGGTGAAGAAGAGAGAGAGTGGCGGGGTAGGTGGGGATCCTATGGGGTCCACAGATCCTGAGGTGTCAAGGATAACTCATCCTTGCACCAAATGGCGTGCAAAAATGCCCTTTCTGCCAATCCTGGCATTAAACGCCGGGCTGCTGCCCCTTTCTGGCGTTTAACGCCAGCTTCTTGCCCATTCCTGGCGTTAAACGCCAGTCTGGTGCCCCTTTCTAGCGTTAAACACCCAGAATGGTTCCAGACTGGGCGTTAAACGGCCATTTGCTGCCCTTACTGGCGTTTAAATGCTAGCAAGCTTTTCCTCCGGGGTGTGCTATTTTTCTTTCTATTTTTCATTCTATTTTTGCTTTTTCAATTGATTTTGTGACTTCACATGATCATCAACCTACAGAAAACATAAAATAACAAAAGGAAAATAGATAAATATAACATTGGGTTGCCTCCCAACAAGCGCTTCTTTAATGTCAGTAGCTTGATAGTGGGCTCTCATGGAGCCTCACAGATGTTCAGAGCAATGTTGGAACCTCCCAACACCAAACTTAGAGTTTGAATGTGGTGGTTCAACACCAAACTTAGAATTTGGTTGTGGCCTCCCAACACCAAACTTAGAGTTTGACTGTGGGGGCTCTGTTTGACTCTGTTTTGAGAGAAGCTCTTCATGCTTCCTCTCCATGGTTACAGAGGGATATCCTTGAGCCTTAAACACAAAGGATTCTTTATTCACTTGAATGATCAATTCTCCTCTGTCAACATCAATCACAGCCTTTGCTGTGGCTAGGAAGGGTCTGCCAAGGATGATGGATTCATCCATACACTTCCCAGTCTCTAAGACTATGAAATCAGCAGGGATGTAATGGTCTTCAATCTTTACCAGAACATCCTCTACAAGTCCATAAGCTTGTTTTCTTGAATTGTCTGTTATCTCTAGTGAGATTCTTGCAGCTTGTACCTCAAAGATCCCTAGCTTCTCCATTACAGAGAGAGGCATGAGGTTTATGCTTGACCCTAGGTCACACAGAGGCTTCTTGAAGGTCATGGTGCCTAATGTACAAGGTATTGAGAACTTCCCAGGGTCCTATCTCTTTTGAGGTAATCTCTGCCTAGTCAAGTTATCCAGTTCTTTGGTGAGCAAAGGGGGTTCATCCTCCCAAGTCTCATTACCAAATAATTGTCATTTAGCTTCATGATTGCTCCAAGGTACTTAGCAACTTGCTCTTCAATGACATCTTCATCCTCTTCAGAGGAAGATTACTCATCAGCGCTCATGAATGGTAGAAGTAAATCCAATGGAATCTCCATGGTCTCAATGTGAGCCTTAGATTCCCATGGTTCCTCATTAAGGAACTCATTGGAGGTCAGTGGACGTCCATTGAAGTCTTCCTCAGTGGCGATCACTGCTTCTTCCTGATAAACCCCAATTTTAGGGTTTATCTTGTATCGATTTCAGGGGTTTTATCAATGATTCCATACGCTTTTCATATGAAAATACACGGTTTTGTGTTTCTTCCCTAGTTTTTGCCTTATGGATGAAAGCATGCCTATTTTGCACTAAACTAGATACATTGCTATTCTTCTATTGGTGCCATTCGATGCCGTGACCTGTGTGTTAAGTGGTTTTAGGATATAGGGCATGGATGACCCGGAGGAGAAAAGGAAAGTGGGTGAAAAAGAGGGGAGCATGAGAAATTGAGGCTTGGAAACTTCAGCAAGGGCGCGTGCGCGTACTTGGCGCGCCCGCGTGGATTGCGCAGCCAGAAGCCAAAGTCAGAGGCCAAGCTACGAGCCGGCACGTGTAGCGGCTGAGCCATGACCACCATGGACGCGCACGCGTACGTCACGCGTCCGCTCGAATTGCGAGATGGCTCAGTGGCGCGCGCGCGTACTTTGTGCGAGCGCGCCGATGTTCGAATATGATTTTTTTTAGGGGTCACGTGACCTGGGCGTGGAGACAGTTGGAGGTCCCATTTTGGGGAAGTGCCTTGGCGGGAAAATCTTAAAAAGACCAGGGGTTAAAGGGTTAAAGGACTTTTAGCTCATTTTTACATGTTTCTAGAATTTTCTCCTTGTGGTAGTTACACTCTTGGGTAGAGAGAGAGATCTCAAGCTCTCATTAGGGTTCATCTTCTTCAATTTCTGAATTCTCAATCACTCTTTGGTGAGATCAACTTGCAATTCTCAATTTACTTTGTCCATGTTATAGATCTTCTTCTCTAATCTCAATTAGTGCTTGTAATTGATCAATTCTCATAGATCCTAGATTCAATTTTGTAGTTTTGGATTCTATCAATTTCCTGAGAAGTTCATTTCTATTGTTGTTCTTTGTTAATTGTTGTTAATTTCTTGCGTTGAAGTGCTTTTAATTCTAATCTCTTCTCATTCTTACTATGTCTTTCATCCTTGCTCATCAAGTGTTTGATAAAATGCCAATACTAGTTATGGAGTAAAAGTTTCTTACTTGGCATAGGGGTTTGGACCATTAGAGAATGTTGAATAGCTTATGTCAATTGTTGATTGGGAATTAGGAATTGCTAATTGACTTTGAGTGCACTAAAGCTAGATTTCCCTAGGGTAAAACTAGGACTTGTGACTCAAGTTGGTTAATCTCATTTAACTTTCCTCTATACCTAGGGGTTAACTAAATGAAGCAAAGCCTAATTGTTATCATCATTGAAGAAACCGTAATGATAGAATTTCTAATGCCAACCCTAGGCCAAGTCTTTCAACATTGATAGTTTACCACCTATTCTCGCTAAACATCTAAAAGAAATATAACAAAGCTTCCTAATCAATAATATGCATTCTCTAGCAATTCCAAGGGAGGACGACTCGGGAGACTAGTAATCTCGGTTATAGATTGTAGGATTGTTTGATGCAAAGTTTTGAATGTCGATTAGACTATACTCACGATCATATCCATTATTGAATTCTAAATCGGCATGCTAATTTTCGTTTATCAAAATGGCGCCGTTGCCGGGGAATTGCTTAGTGTGCCATGTTATTGTTTAGAGTAAATAAGTGTATATGTACATAATGCTTTTCATTGTGATTCTTTGTTCAAGTGACTAAACCCCCATCATTACCATGATTTTTACTTCTTCTTCATTGCATGATGCGTTCACAACCAAATCCGAGCTTAGTCCCATTTGATCCGGAAATAGAACGAACTTCGCTTCATATTAGACAAGCTTGGAAGCGGTTAAGTTTTGGGGAAGGGGGAAAGGTTTTCACCACCTCACCCACCTTACTAAAAGTAAACATTGAACCGTCACTCGAAGAAGGCAATAACCATTCTCCCATCAATATCACTAACAACTCTTCTTTTGCTTTAGGTACTAACACCATGGCCGCTCCGAGGAGAGTTACTATCAAGGAAGCGGGTGCACCGGATTATGTCCTTCAACCCCTTCATGTAACTCACCCCAACTTGAATGCAAACTTTGAACTTAAGACTGCTTTGATCAACCTCCTACCTAAGTTCCATGGACTTCCCGCACAAGACCCTATTCGACATCTCAAAGATTTTCATCGTATATGCTCAACAACTAGACGGGAAGGATCCGATGAGGTTGCTATATGGTTGTTTGCTTTCCCTTTCTCTCTTGAGGACAAGGCTAAAGAATGGTTCTACACCCTATCTAGTGAAGTCACTTCCGATTGGGACTTGCTTAGAAGAGGATTCTTGGATAAATTCTTGCCCCCGGAAAAGATGGATAGGCTCAGGAAGGAAATGTCATGTATTATACAAGGTGAAACGGAACCACTATACGAATATTGGGAACGGTTTCGTAAGCTACTAGACGCATGCCCTAATCACATGATTGACACTCAAGTGTTTCTTGGATACATATGTCAAGGGATGCGAGAACAAGATAGAACTCTCTTGGACACTTCTAGCAATGGCTCTTTGTCTAAATATAAAACAGCGGAGGAGGCATGGCAACTTATCATCGACTTAGCCTAATCCAATCAACATATGAGACGAAGAGTCAACCGCCCAAAAACCGTGAATGAGGTATCAACTAGTAGCGAAACCACCGCTTTAACCAAATCCTTGAGCGAAATGACATCCATCTTGAAGCAACTCCAATTGAGCCAACAACAACCACAACAACCTCAACCATACCAACAACCTCCACCCCCTCAACAATACAATCAACAATTGGTCCCGCAGAAAGTGTGTGGCATTTGTTCATGCTATTCCCACTACACGGATAAGTGCCCAAGCCTTCAAAAAGACAACACCTTGGCGGCTACTCACAATTTCTATGACCGCCCAAATCAAAGGTACTACCAAGGCGGTAATCCTAACCAAGGATACCCTTATCAAGGAGGAAGCTACAATCAAGTGAGTAGCAATCAAAATCAAAATTGGAGGGACAATCACCAACAAGGAAATAGGGACAACAACAACAACAACGGAGGAGGTCAAAGATGGAACAACAACAACTCACAAAACCGGCCATCATACAACGAACAAAACCAATCATACAACCAACAAAACCAACCATACAACCAACAAAACCAACAAAGAAACTACCAAACATACCAACCACCACATCAAAGACCACCACCCAACCAATCACAAGCCCCTCAACTCACATACCTGACCTCCCCATCTATCCAAGATGATACACTCCGGACCATCATTCAAGGCCAAAAGGAACTACAAAACACACTTGCTTCTGGTCTCACCGGCCTCACCTCTACACTACAAGCCCTTCTTGCACGCATGGATCCATCATCAAATCCCACTCCTCAACCCCCAATCCAAAGCGTCATCCCCTCTCAACCTCAACCCAATCCTAAGGGAGGCATCAATGCCATCACCCTAAGATCTGGAACACAATTAAAAGAGAAGGGAGCAAAGGATTCAAATTCTATCCCAACCATTCAAGGGGAGGAGGGAATAGATATAGAAGAGGTAGTGAAAGAGGAGACACCACAAGTCATAGTTGAGAATGAAGAAGCTCAACCAACAAAAGAGACCCCCAAGACGAAGAGAACCTTGGAAGAAGAAATTGCTCAACCACTCCCATTTCTAACACTTGCAAAGAAGGCTAAGAAGCGCATAGAGCTCGACCCCAAAATGATAGAAATATTCAAAAAAGTCGAGGTAACCATCCCCCTCTTCGATGCTATCCATCAAGTTCCTAGATATGCAAAATTCCTTAAAGATCTATGCATGAACAAGGACAAAATTCTTGAATTGGAAACCATCCTATTGGGGAGTTCTATTTCCGCTTTAATGGGAGCATTGCCCGAGAAGTGTGATGACCTGGGCCCTTGTATAGTGACTTGAACCGTCAATGGAGTTCAATCCCTAGATTGTATGTGTGACCTCGGTGCATGTGTTAGCATCATGCCGCTCTCCGTCTACCGGGTATTGAAGTTACCACCGCTAAAGAGGTCGGCGGCGAGATTTGTCCTAGCGGATAAAAGCATAATAACCGTAGCGGGTGTGGCGGAAGATGTATTGGTGAATATTAAAGGGTTGGTGTTTCCGATTGACTTCTATGTCCTTGAGATGCCATCAAATGAACCCGAGAGAGCATCATATATCTTACTTGGAAGACCATTTTTGAGAACTTCTAGATTTAAGCTAGATGCCTACTCGGGAACCTATTCATTTGAGATAGATGGGAGAATCGTGAGTTTTAGCCTATAAGAAGCAATGAAGCATCCACCGGAGAATCACTCTCTATTTCGGTGTGATCCAATCGACAACATTGTTGCCGAAGTGCACCTTGCAAAGTTAGATGAGAAGCACATGATTGAAGAAGAAAATGAAGATCCAAGCAAACTAAACACGACACACCATACAAACCATCCGGAAATTCAAACTTCAAATCATGACAAAAAGATGGAATTGAAGCCACTACCACCCCACCTTAAGTACTCATATCTTGATGAATCCCACAAGCTCCCCGTGATAATTGCAAAAGAGCTAACCCCTCAACAAGAAGAAAAGTTGCTAGATGTCTTGAGGAAAAATAAAAGGGCAATCGGGTGGAGTTTGGCGGATCTAGTGGGAATAAGCCCCCAAGTATGCGAGCACCGCATATTTCTTGAAGAAGGAGCAAGACCGGTCCGACAACCTCAAAGGAGACTTAATCCAACCATTCTTGAGGTTGTGAAAAAGGAAGTCACTCGGCTACTTGAGGCGGACATCATCTATCCCATCTCGGATAGCGAGTGGGTAAGCCCGGTCCAAGTGGTGCCAAAGAAATCTGGGGTGACCACAATCAAAAATGAAAGCGGTGAACTTATAGCAACAAGGGTGCAAAATTCTTGGAGGGTATGCATAGACTACCGAAGATTGAATGCGGCCACAAGAAAAGATCACTTTCCACGACCGTTCATTGATCAAATGCTTGATCGATTAGCCGGTAAATCATATTATTGCTTTCTTGATGGTTACCCCGGATACTTCCAAATACACATTGCTCTAGAGGATCAAGAAAAAACCACATTTACTTGCCCCTTTGGAACGTATGCATACAAGCGTATGCCATTTGGCCTATGCAACGCACCGGCAACGTTTCAAAGATGCATGATGAGTTTATTTGCGGATTTCCTAGAGCAATGTATGGAAGTTTTCATGGACGATTTTAGCGTGTATGGTGACTCATTTGATCATTGCTTAGGCAACCTTGAAAAAGTCTTAGAGAGATGCACCAAAACAAACCTTGTCTTAAATTTTGAAAAATGTCATTTCATGGTTAAACAAGGCATTATTTTGGGACACATTATTTCAAAAGAAGGCATCTCCGTAGATCCGGCAAAAATAAATGTCATATCTAGTTTACCTTATCCCTCCTCTGAGAGGGAAGTCCACTCCTTTCTTGGACATGCAGGATTCTACCGGAGGTTCATCAAAGACTTTAGCAAAGTAGCCTTACCTCTCTCTCGACTACTACAAAAGGACACTGAATTTGAGCTGAGCAAAGAGTGTATGGAAGCATATGACAAGCTTAAAGTGGCATTGTCACAAGCTCCTATTGTGCGAGGACCGAATTGGACTCAACCATTTGAAATCATGTGCGATGCTTCGAATTATGCGGTAGGAGCCGCGTTAGCACAACGCGAGGGTAAGATTCCCTATGTTATAGCTTATGCTTCCAAAACACTAGATGGGGCCCAATCCAACTACACTACTACCGAAAAGGAACTCCTAGCTATCGTTTTTGCTTTGGACAAGTTCCGATCCTATCTTCTTGGTTCCAAGGTAGTAGTGTACTCGGATCACGCGGCATTAAAGTACTTGTTGACCAAAAAGGAATCAAAACCGAGATTAATTCGATGGGTGCTTTTGTTACAAGAATTTGACTTGGAGATCAAGGATAGGAGTGGTTCCCAAAACTTAGTAGCGGACCATTTAAGTCGCATCGAACACTCAAAAAGCGACACCACTCCTATCAATGACTCTTTTCCTCTAGATGGGTTGCACTCAATCTCGGAAGTAGTTCCTTGGTACGCCCCAATAGCAAACTACTTGGTTTCACACACCTTCCCTCCCAACCTCAACAAACATCAAAAGGATAAGCTGAAAAGCGAATCCAAATACTATGTTTGGGACGATCCCTATCTGTGGAGGTGTGGAGCGGACCAAATAGTGCGATGGTGCATACCCCAAACCGAATTCCAAGCAATCTTGGACGCTTGCCATTCTTCCGAAGGCGGTGGCCACTACGGCCCCCAAAGAACGGCAAGAAAGGTCCTTGATTGCGGATTTTGGTGGCCAACCCTTCTCAAAGACTCTTCTTTCCATTGCAAATCTTGTCCCCAATGTATTCGATTTGGAAATATTTCTAAGAAGGATGAAATCCCCCAACAAAATATGCTTTTTTGTGAAATTTTTGATGTATGGGGAATCGACTTCATGGGACCATTTCCAAATTCCAATGGCTTTCTCTACATTTTGTTAGCCGTCGATTATGTGTCAAAATGGGTGGAGGCAATCCCCACCCGGACGGATGATGCTCATGTTGTTTTTTCTTTTGTGAGGAACAATATCATTTGTCGTTTTGGCTCCCCAAGAGCAATCATAAGTGACCAAGGATCCCATTTTTGCAACAAAAAAATGGACGGCCTCATGAGAAAGTATGGCATTACACACAAAATTGCCACGACCTACCACCCGCAAACAAACGGCCAAGCTGAGGTTTCTAATCGGGAAATTAAACATGGGTTGGAAAGAATTGTGAAGCCGAATAGGAAGGATTGGAGCACTAAGCTCTCCGATGCACTTTGGGCATACCGAACGGCTTACAAAACACCCATTGGCATGAGCTCTTTTAGGCTTGTATATGGTAAAGCATGTCATTTACCGGTAGAAATCGAACACAAAGCTTATTGGGCCATAAAGGAATGCAATCTGAGTTTGGGTGGAGCTGGAGTGGAAAGAAAGCTTCAATTGGCGGAATTAGAATGCTTGAGATTAGAAGCCTATGACAATTCTAGACTCTACAAGGAAAAGATGAAAGCCATTCATGACAAGAACATTTGGAGAAGGGAATTTAGACCCGGTGAGCTAGTCCTCCTTTACAACTCAAGGTTGAGATTGCTACCCGGAAAGCTTAGATCGAGATGGGATGGACCTTACCAAGTAGAGAAAGTAGAACCTTACGGGGTCTACCACTTGCGCCACCCATCAAGTCCGGACATTTTCAAGGTAAATGGGCACCGTCTCAAATTGTACCATGGTGAGCAAAGAAAGAACTCCAAGGAATTGGAAGTGTTCCTCTTGAGGGATGCACCTCTTGAACAAGAACTTTGAGCCAGTGGAAGTCCAACTTAAGGACGGTAAATAAAAGTGCTAGGTGGGAGACACCCCACCATGGTAAGATCTACCATTTGTACATAGCCATTGAATCCTTCTTTAATTGATACTTGCTCAATACTTAACTTCATGTTTGGTAGCTAGGTATTTGATGAAGTTGTAGCTAGGTTTAATTTCAAGTTTGTTTCATTTGTTGCGTTCGTTTGGTACTTTATCATGTTAAACAAGGCTTCTATAGTGCTTGAGTGGTCGTTTGGAGGGGTGGAATGCTTGAATTGGTGTAAGAACCTGAAAACTTTGCAAAAACACCATTCCCCGCATGTGCGCACCTGGCGCGTACGCGCGTATGAGGCATTTTCGGCCATCCTCGTGAGCGCGCCACGTGCGCGGACGCGTGGATTGCGAGAATTACCCTCCATACATTTTCCAAAACGTTGCGCCCACACTACGCCGGCACCATGCCTGAGGCACAGGCCACTCACGCATGCGCGCACATGGCGCGTATGCACTCTTTTGGCAACTCACGGATCGACGCGCCAGTGCATCTTGCGCGCGCCCGCCGATCGCCCCTGTGCACTCCTGGTACATCTTCCAGAGAGTTGGGCCACTTTCGCGCCTGTACTGAGCCCCCAGCACACCACCTCTGTCGCGTGCGCACACTAGGCGCCGACGCGTCAGTCCGCTCATGACGCTAGGGATGCGCCCGCGCCCATGCCGCGCACGTATCCCTAGTCCTGCAGCAACCTCTGGGCCATTTTTCCAGAGAGTTGAGCCAATCCCAGGCCAATCTCATGCCTGAGGCATAACATCATTACCGCGTACATGCACCTGCCGCGCGCGCACCAACATCCCTGCAGCCAACTTCTGGTACTTCTTCTAGAAAGTTGTGCCACCTCTGAGCCAACCTTGTGCCACCAGCACAAGCACATGGGCGCCCACGCGCATTGTGCGTGCGCGCGCCATTACCCCATCCTACTTTCCTGCGCGGGCGCGCACCGTGGGCGCACGCGTGGATGTCCGACATGAATATAACAGGGGAGCACACTTGCTCCCATCATTCTTCTCTTTCCCTTCTTCTTGCCTCCTCTACTATCCACTACCGTTTTTCCTTCCAAACATTTACCTCCCACCAGGATTTCCGGCAACCACCCACCTCCGGTGGTCCCTACTTTGCTCCCTTCATTCTCCATCATTCTACTCTACAACTTCCTCTCCCATACCCCCCTTTCCATCTCTCTCAAGGTACTATACTATGCTTCCCTCTTGCTCTACATCTCTCTTTTGTCTCTTAGTTAGTTGATTTCATTCTCTTTTAGGTAGCCTTTTTCTTTTTTCCTTCCACTTTTGAGCCCCTCACTTCTTTAGGGTGTTTTTGCTTCATTTCTAATTAGTCTTTATGGGCGTTTTGGTTATAACTTCTTTTGCATTGGTGGATGAAATATGTTACATGATTTTCTGACAACCATTGTACATTGTAGTGATTAATATTGGTTTGTGGAATGTCACATTGCCACCTCCTCACCTATTTGCATACTACATAAAGGATGCACGCCAAGTAGTTGAGAAAAAGCATACATGATTTTTTGAGCTCATTGTAACTCATTGCTTCTTAACTATGTGTTTTTTTCCCAATACTTTAGTCACTCTTTGGTGCACCCTCACATTCTACAATCCACCCACTCACTTTATCATAAGTTGCTTTCCACTCTTGGTATTTGTAGGTATATACTTCTCATGCCTTTTACTTGCATGCTTACACTACCCCTATACCACATGCCAGTGATTTGCCTTGCTTATCAAATATTATCTTAGTTACATGTTGCAGCTGGCATGTAATGACGATACCCATACTCTTACGGCACAATTTCTCACTCGCATGATCCCATTTCATTACACTTCCTTGAGTTTGATGTCATCTCCTTCTTTACTATCGCAGGATGGTCATCAAAAAGAACAAAGGAAAAGCCCCGAAGAGAACAACCACCAGCAGAGCGGGCCAAGAACCAACAGCTAAGCCCTCCTCAAGAAGGCTAAGGGCCCCGTTGATGCTTTAGAGAAGGACAACCCTCCAAAGGACTCAACCAAGTTCCCTAACCGCTACTGCGAACTTGTTCACTCAAGGATGATTGAGCGGAATTATCACCCGGACCCCCTTCTAGTTCTACCAGCTCACTTCACTCCGATAGTGATGCCACACATTGACCGGAGGCAATGGAGGTTCCTCTTGAGGCAACCTAAGGAGGTCAATTTAACATGGGTGGTGGAGTTCTACTCCAACTACCACTCACCCCTCCTCACATCAATCTTTGTGCGCCGAAAGCAAGTGTTAGTGACGGTGGAAGCCATCCAAGGAGTACTTAAGATTGGGCCATTGACGGATGGATATGACGCCTATCAAGAAGTCTTGTCAGCATGCAACGAACATGAGTTCGATTGGAGCGCGGTCCTCCGCGTAATAGCTTTACCCAAAGCATGTTGGATTCGGGGGACCATAAAGCGACGACCAAAAGGTTTAGATGCACGTTTCCTCACTCAAGAAGCCGCGGCATGGGCTCAAATCCTAGCTCACTATGTGCTCCCGAGCACCCATGGGTCGTCCATTACCGCCGAGCTCGCCTTATTGGTATGGTGCATCCTAACCGAGAAACCGGTCGACATTCCGCATGCCATTCGCCAATCCATGGGGCGCATTCATGTTAAGGGAAACTTACCCTTCCCCGCTATGGTGACCAAATTAGTGGCGGTAGCCGGTGTCCACCGGGAGGCTAAGGATAGGAGGACCTCAGTCCCGGTCGAGGGTGATGTTATTCCGACCAAGAGGTGCCTCAAGCCGCCGGAAGTCACCAAGGACCTTGGACTGACCACCCCAACTCGCAACACCACTACTTCATCCGCACCACAAAAATCAGCCGCCCAACGCCTTGAAGACCTTCACAAGAAGTTGGACCGTTATGAGAGGCGTAACCAGCGCCGATATGCTCACATGAAGCAGCTTCTAAGCATTGTCACCCCGCCTATGGAGGAACCGGATATCTCCACATCTACCGCTACTTCAAGCGGACATAGTGATGACAACGGAGATGAAGGACACTCGGAACTCAGCCACCCATTGCGCATCACCTATAGCACGGAGGACCGTGCTACGTTTTAAGTGTGGGGAGGTCGGCCGATCGATCTCCGTAGGTAACACCCGAATAAATTTTTGAACTCCGTTATAGTTAGGATAGGTTGCATGATTAGGTTTTCTTCGACACCATTTGCATGATAATTTACTTGGTTGGAACAATGAACTTTCTCTTAGGAAACTAATACTTTAGGGCAAAATCAAGATTTTGGGCCAACCTTGACATTGCCAATTTTGAATATTTTAATGTTAAACTTGCTTGAAGATTGTACTTTAGAACATGGATTCTGAGCTAAGAACACAAGCTTGTGAGCTTTGAGCCTTGTTTTGTGGTTACATCTTATAGTCACTTATTCTCCTTCTTGTGTGCAATTGTTCTCCCTCTATAAGTGTGATCCTTGCTTTATTTGAGTCTATATGTCCATTATTCCTTGTATTTATGCATTTATATGATTGAAGCCATTATTTCATTAGCCTACTTACCCAAATAGCCTTACCCTTTATCTCCCCTTGTTAACAAATTTGAGCTTATGCCTAACCCATTTGTTCTTTAAATTAGCACATTACAAGCCTAAACCGGAAAACAATAAATGTCCCTCTTTGGATCCTTAATTAGCTTAGGCGAGTGTGTGTGAGTATCATTCGAGTGTGGGAATCTTGGGACAACGGGTGAATAAAAGGGTAGTTTTACATTTTTGTTGAAAATATTGGGAATTGGGTACATGCTCATGTATTGATCGAATGTATAGACCTTATGCATTGATGCTCTTGTATATAAAGAAAAAAAATAAATAAAAGAGAAAAAAACAATATGAAAAAAAAAATATATATATATATATATAGAAAAAAAAGAAAAAAAAAGAGAAGAGAAGAAAAAGAAAGGCATTAAAGGGGACAAAATGCCCCAAAGCAAAGTGTAGCTCAATAAAATCAATGCATGAGTGTTGTGAAATGAAAAAGGGATGCATGAGTATGTGAAAAGTGAAGAATGGGTAGTTAGGTTAGCTTTGAAAATTGCATAGGACGTCAAAGTGTAGCTCAATAAAATCAATTGCATACTCTAAAATTGATTCCTAATGATTGAGGTTGTCACAGAGTTAGGACTCAACAACCTTGATTTTGAGAAGTGGATGCTCCCTCAACTTGTGGGGTGTTTGACCCTTCAAGGGAGAGCTTCTGGCGCTTCAGCTCCTGTAGCTCATGCCCCTGCTTCTCTTGTTCCTTCAGCAGTTTGCAGAGCATACAGTTTTGATTCTGCTGTTCTTTCTTAAGTTGTTCCATAGCTTCTTGCAGCTTGGCAACAGATGCTTCTAGGTGGGTCAAGTAGTCAATTTCAGGAAGTTCAGGGAGGAACTCCTGTGCCCTTTTTTTGATAGAGTTATCTTACATTTGTCCTTCCATTGACTTCTTGGTGATTGGATGTTCAATTGGGATGAATTCATCTACTCCCATCCTCACCCCAGCATATTTACATAGCAAAGAGATTAAGCTTGGGTAAGCCAGTTTGGCTTCAGTGGAATTCTTGTTTGCAATTGTGTAAATCTCACAAGCAATCAGATGATGAACCTCCACTTTTTTTCCCAGTATAATGCAATGAATCATCACTGCTCTCTTGATAGTGACCTCAGAACGGTTATTAGTGGGCAGAATGGAACGCCCAATGAAGTCTAGCCAACCTCTTGTAACTGGTTTGAGATCTCCCCTCTTGAGTTGGTTTGGGACACCTTTTGAATTGGTTATCTACTTAGTTCTAGGGAGGCATATGTCCTCTAGAAATTGATCCAACCCCTTATCTACTCTCACCATTCTCCTATTAAAGGATTCAGGATCATTTTGTAGTTGAGGCAGTTTAAAGACCTCTCTTATTTTGTCCAGATGGAAGTAAATAGTTCTCCCTCTAACCATGGTTCTGAAGGTATGGAAAGCAGTTCTAGTCATTCTCTGCTTATCTGTCAACCACAAATTTGAGTAGAATTCCTGAACCATGTTTTTTCCAACCTTTGTTTCAGGATTGGCTAGAATTTCCCATCCTCTATTTCAAATTTGCTCTTGGACCTCCGGATATTCGTCTTCTTCCAGATCGAATTTAACCTCCGGGATCACTGACCTTAGACCCATTATTTCGTGGTAATGGTCTGCATGTTCTTTGGTTAAGAACCTCTCTTGACAACAAAGATTCCTTGGAGTATTATCTTTCTTGCCTCTTAAATTGGTTTGTTTTCCTTTGGGAGCCATGGTCTTGATGAGCCTTAGCTTAGTGATCATGGTCTTGATGAGAGGAAGTAGACGTTCATGAGGTTATATCCCAAGAACTTTATAAGGTGGCGGACAAGTCCTCTACCTTGGCAAGGTTAGCCTTCCTCATTTCATTTGTCACCTCTGTAATTCAGTTGGAATTAACATAGAGGGAGACATCCTCATTGATGAGGACAAGCCCATCACTAAGAAGAGGATGGAGCAAACAAGAGATCCCACCATGGACATGAGAAAATTCCTCATCATGAAATCCCTGAGATGCCTCAAGGGATACACTTTCCTCCATAAAACTATTGGGAGCAAATCAACACCTCCCTAGGAGAATTAAGTTCCAACATGGGACAACTAAGGGTAGAGCACCAAGAACATTCCATCCTCCTCTACGACATTAGAGAAGACCAAAGAATCATGAGAGAGGAGCAACAAAGGCAAGGAAGAGACATTGAGGAGCTCAAGCACTCCATAAGATCTTCAAGAGGAAGAACAAGCCGCCATCACTAAGGTGGACCCGTTCTTTAATCTTCTTGTTCTTTATTTTTCTGTTTTTCGAAAATTATGCTTTATGTTTTATTTATGTTTGTGTCTTATGATCGTTAGTGTCTTAGTGTCTATGCCTTAAAGTTATGAATGTCCTATGAATCCATCACCTTTCTTAAATGAAAAATGTTTTTATTACAAAAGAACAAGAAGTACATGATTTCGAATTCATCCTTAAAACTAGCTTAATTATTTTGATGTGGTGACAATACTTTTTGTTTTCTGAATGTATGCTTGAACAGTGCATATGTCTTTGAATTTGTTGTTCATGAATGTTAAAATTGTTGGCTCTTGAAAGAATGATGAAAAAGGAGACATGTTACTAAGGATCTGAAAAATCATAAAAATGAATCTTGAAGCAAGAAAAAGCAGTGAATTCAAAAAAAAAAGCAGAAAAAGCCAATAGCCCTTTAAACCAAAAGGCAAGGGTAATAAAAAGGATCCAAGGCTTTGAGCATCAGTGGATAGGAGGGCCTATAGGAATAACATCCTGGCCTAAGCGGCTAAACCAAGCTGTCCCTAACCATGTGCTTGTGGCGTGAAGGTGTCAAGCGAAAACGTGAGACTGAGCGGTTAAAGTCGTGATCTGAAGCAAAAAGAGTGTGCTTAAGAACCCTGGACACCTCTAATTGGGGACTCTAGCAAAGCTGAGTCACAATCTGAAAAGGTTCACCCAGTTATGTGTCTGTGGCATGTATGTATCCGGTGGTAATACTGGAAAATAAAGTGCTTTGGGCCACGGCCAAGACTCATAAAGTAGCTGTGTTCAAGAATCATCATACTTAACTAGGAGAATCAATAACACTATCCAGATTCTGAGTTCCTATAGAATCCAATCATTCTGAACTTCAAAGGATAAAGTGAGATGCCAAAACTGTTAAGAGGCAAAAAGCAACTAGTCCCGCTCATCTAATTGGAGCTAAGCTTCATTGATAATTTGGAGTCTATAGTATATTCTCTTCTTTTTATCCTATTTGATTTTCAGTTGCTTGGGGACAAGCAAGAATTTAAGTTTGGTGTTGTGATGAGCGGATAATTTATACGCTTTTTGGCCTTGTTTTTAGTATGTTTTTAGTATGTTTTAGTTAGTTTTATTATATTTTTTATTAGTTTTTATTTAAAATTCACTTTTCTGGACTTTAATATGATTTTGTATGTTTTTCTGTGATTTCAGGTATTTTCTGGCTGAAATTGAGGGACCTGAGCAAAAATCTGATTCAGAGGCTGAAAAAGGACTACAGATGCTGTTGGATTCTGACCTTCCTGTAGTCGAAGTGGATTTTCTAGAGCTACAGAAGCCCAATTGGCACGCCCTCAAATGCGTTGGAAAGTACACATTCTGGGCTTTCCAACAATATATAACAGTCCATACTTTGCCCGAGATTTGATGGCCCAAACCGTCATTTCAAATCAGCTCAAGACTGCCCAACGTTTAACGCAGGAATTGGCACAGAAGTGGGAGTTAAACGCCCAAACTGGCACAAAAGCTGGCGTTTAACTCCAAGAAAAGTCTCTACACGAAAATGCTTCAATTCTCAGCCCATGCACACACCAAGTGGGCCCGAAAGTGGATTTTTACGTCATTTACTCATTTTTGTAAACCCTAAGCTACTAGTTCTCTATAAATAGGACCTTTTGCTATTGTATTTTCATCTTTGGACGTCTAGTTCTTAGATCATGGGGGCTGGCCTCTTGGCCATGCCTAGACCTTGTTCTTATGTATTTTCAACAGTGGAGTTTCTACACACCATAGATTAAGGTGTGGAGCTCTGCTGTACCTCAAGTATTAATGCAATTACTATTGTTCTTCTATTCAATTCAACTTATTCTTGTTCTAAGATATCACTTGTTCCTCAACTTGATGAATGTGATGATCCGTGACACTTATCATCATTCTCACCCATGAACGTGTGTCTGACAACCACCTCCGTTCTACCTTAGATTGAGTGGATATCTGTTGGATTCCTTAATCAGAATCTTCGTGGTATAAGCTAGAATTGATGGCGGCATTCTTGAGAATCCGGAAGGTCTAAACCTTGTCTGTGGTATTCTAAGTAGGATTCAAGGATTGAATGACTGTGACGAGCTTCAAACCCGCAATTGTGGGGCGTTAGTGACAGACGCAAAAGAATCACTGGATTTTATTTCGACATGATCGAGAACCGACAGATGAATAGCCGTGCTGTGACAGAGCGCGTTGAACATTTTCACTGAGAGGACGGGACTGTAGCCATTGACAACGGTGATGCCCAACATACAGCTTGCCATGGAAAGGAGTAAGAAGGATTGGATGAAGACAGTAGGAAAGCAGAGAGACAGAAGGGACAAAGCATCTCCATACGCTTATCTGAAATTCTCACCAATGAATTACATAAGTATCTTTATCTTTATTTTATGTTTTATTCATCTTTTAATTATCAATCCTCCATAACCATTTGAATCCGCCTGACTGAGATTTACAAGATGACCATAGCTTGCTTCATACCAACAATCTCTGTGGGATCGACCTTACTCGCGTAAGGTTTATTACTTGGACGACCCAGTGCACTTGCTGGTTAGTTGTGCGAAGTTGTGATAAAGAGTTGAGATTGTAATTGAGCGTACCATGTTGATGGCGCCATTGATGATCACAATTTCGTGCACCATCCACCATAACCATTATCTTGATATGCATCATGGAATGGTTGTTGCTTATAGTAAGCTGGTAGAGGTTGTTGCCAAGAGGGTTGATCAAATCCTTATGGCTCCTCCCATCTTATATTGTTCCAACCATGGTGCATGTTGGCATTATAAACTCCTCTTCCTGCAACATACTTATAACCACGCTCGTAGCCAAAGGGGTGAGAATTCATAGTAGAAAAGAAAAATAAAATTTACTAAAATTAAGCAACTAAGTCCTAAACTAACAAAAACTAACAAATAAGCAAAAAGAAAGTATTTACAATAACCAATAATAAGGCACACGTTTGCAATTCCCTGGCAACGGCGCCATTTTAACGAACGGGTTCTAGTGTGGTCTAGAATTCACAAATAAAGGCTCGTTGAAAGTATAGCTTCTAAACCAACTAAAATCCTTTCGTACAAAAAATTGTTTGTCACAAGTTACAAAACCCAATAAAAATAAACTGAAGTATTCAAACCTCAGGTCGTCTCTCAAGGAATTGCAGGGAGGTGTGTTATTATTGGTTATGAGAAAAGTATCTGTTTGGGTTTTTGAAAGGTTTGAACAAGGAATGTAAATGACAAGGAAGTAAACTAATTATCGTGAAAACCAATGCAAGGTATAAGAACTGGACGTCCTATCCTAGTTATCCTTATCAATTGTGATGAGAATTGGATTTTGCTCTGACTTGGTCAACCTCTAACGATGAAGGTATGTTAAGTGGATAAATCAATTTGATTCCTCAGGTCCTAGCCAATTCCTAAGAAAAGACTAGAGTTAAGGGAATTCAAATCAATCAGCAAAGAATTCCAATTTTCAATCAACAAGGAGTTTGATAACTCAAGTGTCTCCAATTACTCAACCAAAGCAAAGGGAGGAGAAAAATCCAAATTATTTATATCCTAAATAGAAGAAAGCAATCATAAATCTGAAATACCTTAATGTGTATCAAATCAGAAAATCAAATCTAACATGGAGTTTATAAACAAATAAAAGAGAAACTAAATTAAAAGAACATTGAACATGGAATTGAGAAGAAGAAGAATAAATCCTAATCCTAAAACCTAAGAGAGAGGATAAAGCATCTCTCTCTCTCTCTATAGAACTACATCTAAAACCTAAAATTGTGAATAATGAATGTTGTCCTGAGTCTCTGCATGTTCCCTTGCTTTAGTCTATGTTTCTGGGCCGAAAATTGGGTCAAAACACGGCCCGAAATTGCCCCCAGCATTTTCTGTTAATTCTGCAGATCGCGCATATCACGCGTACGCATTAGTCATGCGTTCGCGTCGCTGGTCGTTTTGGCGTGTCACGCGTTCGCGTCAAGCACACGCTCGCGTCATATTGCAGAACTCCGCGTCAATGCAATTTTCTCCATGTTGCGCGCACGCGTGAGCCATGCGTGCGCGTCGCTGCTCCCTGGTTATCTCTTTAGTTTCTTGGGTTCCTTCAATTTTTTGCAAGCTTTCTCTCCATCCTCTAACCCATTCCTGCCCTGTAATCTCTGAAAACACTTAACACACATATCACGGCATCGAATGGTAATAAGAGGGGATTTAAACCTAGAAAATTTAAGGCAAAAGAAGCATGTTCTCAATCATAGCACAAAGTTAGAAAGGGGAAATGTAAAACCATACAAATAGTATGAATAAGTGTACAAAGGCTTGATAAAAACCACTCAAATTAGCACAAGATAAACCATAAAATAATGGTTTATCACGCATCGACGCGTATGCGTGTCCCACGCTTGTGCGTGGGTGACCCCCCTCTTTTTTTTTAAACATGAGGAAAGGCAATTTTAACACAAACTTGGCAGGGATTCAAATAAGATAGCTCAAGAAAACACTCACAAATTCATGCAATACTCAAAATAAAGCATTTTCTTCAATATAACCAATTCAACCAAGCCAAGATTAATGAAATTCTCATGAATATCACAACAATTCAATAAAGTCAAAAAAATTCTAGCACACCTAAACAAATTCAACAACATCAAGAAATCACAAAATTCACACAAGAACATTAGAATGCAAGAATTTATCTACAAGGAAGATTGTACCATGGTGGGGTGTCTCCCACTTAGAACTTTTCTTTAACATCCTTAAGTTGGACGGTCATGAGCTTAAGTTCCTCCTCCCTTGGGTGCATCCATAAGTAGGAACACCGTCTTATCTTTCTTGTTGGCCTTGGGAAGAGCGTCCTTCAAGGGGGAATGCTCACACTTGTCAATTTCACCATAATTAGGTGCCTTGTCTGCTTCAGGGTATGGACGTTGTGGATCCTTCCCCTTTTCCTTGCTGAGTCTCCCTACACCCAAGTCTCCACTGACACTTATCTCATCATCACTTCCGGTTTGTTCTTCAACTATATCATCTTCAACAATGTCACAACCAAAATTTGAGTGAACTCCTAAAGATTGCCTCATAGATTCCTCCAAATTGAACTGCACCACCTTCCCTTTAGCTTCAAATGAATAATCCCCTACAAATGCATCTAATTTAAATCGGGATGTCTTCAAGAATGGCCTCCCAAGTAAGATGGAGGATGTCCTATCCAAATTGATGGGAGGTGTTTCTAGGATATGAAAATCCACTGGAAAGATTAAGTCTTGAATTCTCACCAGTGTGTTTTCAGCAACACCCACAACTGAGATTATACTCTTGTCCGCAAGCACAAACCTAGCTCCAGATCTCTTCAACGGTAGAAGGTTCAACTTCTCATAAATCAAGAGTGGCATGACACTTACACATGCTCCTAAGTCGCACATACAATCCTTAAGTTGAATATCACCAATCATACAAGATACTAAGCAAGCATCGAGATCACCATATTTTTCAGGAAAATCTTCCATCACAGAAGAAACAGAATTTCCTAGAGGATTCACCCCTAGTCCACCAATCTTCTCTTTATGAGTGCACATGTCCTTAAGGAACTTAGCATATTTCGAAACTTGATGTATGGCATCAAAAAGTGGAATAGTTACCTCAACATTCTTGAAGATTTGTACTATGTTGGGATCAAGCTCCTCATGCTTCTTGGCCTTCTTAGCTAACGTAAGGAAAGGTATAGGAATTTGTTCCTCTAAGGTACTCTTTCGCTTCAGTTCCTTAGTCCTCAATTGTTCTTCTTCCTTCCATGCAACTTCCTCCTCCTTTTCATCTTCATCAATCTCCATTGTGTCACCAGCTTCTACCTTAGGAGCATCCTCCGCTAGCTTGACAGGCTCGTGCTCGACTTCCTTAAGAATTGTACCACTCCTCAAGGTGATTGCATTGATGCTACCTTTTAGGTTTGAGAGGGGTTGAGAAGGAAGGCTAGATGAGCTAGAGGCTTGGTTGGTGTTGGTGTTATTGGTAGGAGGTAGGCACATCTTTGTGAGAAATTCGGTTATGTTGGATAATTGAGCACTCATGTTACTGAATTGTGCTCTACTGTTCTCTTCATTTTTCTCCACCACAGCTCCAAGTCTTTCTTGCTCTTGTTGGAGTGCACAGTTTAAATCATCAACTTGGTTGGTGGAAGAAGAAGAAGGTTGATTAGATTGTTGTCTTTGGTGGGGTGCCTGGTATCTAGAATGGTTATTTTGGTTTTGGTGAGGTTCTTGATGGTTATTGTTGTGGTATTGATTGGCTTGGTGGTTATTATGGTAGTAAGAAAAAGAGTTATTCCATCTTTGATTTTGATTGTTCCCTTATGCATTATCACTCCACCCTTGATTGGAATTATTACCATGAGGGTAGTTGTTTTGGCCTTGAGACTGATAAGGTGGACGGTTATGGCTTACATTGGCTACTGCGAGAGTCTAGTCCTCTTGTACTTGGTGGCATTGATCAGTGTAATGTGCGGTGCTAGAGCACAAGCCACATATTCTAGGGGGTGCCTCAATTTGAAGGACTTGAGGTGGGGCTTGAATCGCTTGGATGGAGTAGAATGCCTTTTGTTCCTTGCGCATCTCCGTTTTTGTTAATATTTTGCCACATGAATTGTTAAGTGACACAACACATATCAAAACAACACTGTTTCTCTTCATCTCTCCCTATTTGAAGCTCTCACCAATCATTGCTCAGACACTCTTTCTTTCCTTCTTCACACAAAATACAAAATATCAAACATACAAAGAGAGAAAAGGTAACGAGATCTAATCAAAGAGAAGAACACGATGCTTTGACCAAAGGGTATGATTTTAAAATTCTACCTCTCCCTTCTGTTGCGGTTCTACACTTTGAATTGGAGGAAGTTGCTTTGAGCAACATCGGAGAAAGTCGTTGAATCCTCAGGATGGCATTTGAGGCACATGGTTGCATTTTAGAAAGAAGCCAATCTAAAAGTTATCTTCTTAGTCCAGAATGCATTTTGACCAATTCAAAGCCCAATCTGAGTTAAAGATATGGAAACCCAAGTAATAAATCCCCAATCTCTCAATCTTTCTCACTTTTATGATTTACAATCCACAACCTTACCTCCACCTCCAAGCTCTATGGCTCCATTTTCACTTCTCTCAATCTCTCACTTTTGTCTACCTTTGAACTTTGAAATCTGACCAAAATTACTGTCGGTTTTTCTGTTGCATCACTGTGTCAGTCTCTCTGGCTCTCTGTGTAATTGGTGTCACTATTGCTCCATGTTGCCATGTCGCTAATGTCACTAGTTAGTGGTCATAGCGCCAACCATGGCTTAGCATTGGTACCCTAAACCATGAAGAATGAGCGCAATCGCACTCTGCACAGTATCACCAATTATGGCTTCCTCATCCCTTCGAACGATTCATCTGAACTCCATTCCGTTCTCTCTGACTATTGCGATATTTCATGCATTTTGAGAGAGAGGAAAAGAGAAACAGCACGTTTTGACACAATATACCCTAATACCAAAAAATAACGTCGTTTTATCATTGCTGATTTATCATTTAATGATACATGTGGAAAATGTTAATGGAAGGTGTTAAGTATTTGATGAATGGACAAACGAGATTAATGTTAAATCTTTAAGGGACTAATTTGATTAAAAAATCATTCAGGACAAAAATGACGATCGACTAATCTTTCAAGGACTAATTTGATCATTAACCTATATATTCATACGATAATACATCTTGCTAGTCTAGAGATAATATTCTATTTAGTCTCTTAACTTACATGCAAGCTTCAATTTAGTCCATGAAATTTCAATTGCCTCTATTTAGTCCTCAAACTTTACGAATGTGACTCACATTAGTCCCTAGGCTAATTTTCGATGCACAAATGGTAACAGAACACTGATGTAGACAGCTGAATTTCACATTAGACTCTTGACGCACCACTATTTTGTGGTACATCTTGTACTTCATTGAGTGGATTTTATCCACTACTCTCACACTTATTCATAAAGTTCGCATGTTTTACATTTTCTTCCTGATTTTGTGTTATGATTGAGAACATGCTTCTTTGGCCTTAAATTTGCTAGCTTTAATCCTCTCTTATTACCATTCGATGCCATGATATGTATGCTAAGGGTTTTCAGGAATTACAGGGTAGGAATGGCTTAGAGGATGGAAATAAAGCATGCAAAAGTAGAAGGAGCACAGGAATTAAAGGAGATAACCAGCGAGGAGCGACGCGTGCGTGTACCTGACGCGTGCGCGTGATTTAGAGAATTGCACAGTGACGCGTGCGCACCTGACGCGTATGCGTGACACGCGAAGAAGACCATCGATGTGTACGCGTGACTGACACGTACGCATGACATGCGCCACATGCAGAAAATGTAGAAAATGCTGGGGTGATTTCTGGGCTCCATTTTGGCCCAGTTCCAAGCCCGAAAACACAGAATAGAAGCTGCAGAGTGGGGGAATTATGAGGTATTCACACAACTTCCCATTATTCACAATTTAGGTTTTAGATGTAGTTTTCTAGAGAGAGAGATTCTCTACTCTCTCTAGGTTTTAGGATTCTTATATTTAGCTATTTTCAATTTCAGATTTCTACTCTACTTTAATTTAGTTCTCTTCTACTCTTATTTATTCTAGCATTTTAGTTTATCCTCTCTTGGTGATTTACTTTATCTTCCCCATTTAGTTTATGAATTCTCATGTTAGATTTGATTTTTTATTTAATGCAATTTGAGGTATTTCATATTTGTGATTGATTTCTTCGATTTATGTTATTGATGCCATCAATTGGTTGTTTGGATTTTATTATCTCTTATTGCTTTTCTGTGCTTTTGTGTTGTGCCTTCCAAGTGTTGAGTAATTGGTGACACTTGAGTTATCAAACTCCTTTGTTGATTGATAATTGAAAGTTGCTAGTTGATTTGGATTCCACTAAAGCTAGTCTTTCCTTAGGAGTTGACTAGGACCTGAGGAATCAAATTGATTCATCCACTTGACTTTCCTTTACAATTAGAGGGTTAAATAAGTGGGAGCTGTTCGTTACCTGGAGACTTCGGTTCCTGGATAGGTCAGGTGCTTAGACACGGAGGAACGGATGAGACCCTGGATTGACGTGGAGCGAGGATTCGAATGTCGATGATGTCAGAGGAAGCGTGTGGAGTGGGAAGGGGGTGGCCACCTGCAAGGGCACTTCGACGAGCAAGTCAGTGTCCGTACGAGTTGGTAGCCAAATTAGGTAAAATGATGTGTACCTTGGGGGAGTGCTGACCTCTCCCCTTATATACTGTGCTGGGTGGGCCTAAAGGTGACCTGGCCCACTGTCCAAGATACTTTGTGCTACTCCTGCTCACGTGGGGAAACGTTGGCAATCCTAACCGTTAGGTCGGGGATTCGGGTCCGGTGATGACATGTCATCATATACCTATTTTTCTCTGCTTTTCATACAAGAAATTGATAATTTGTGCTTAAATATTGAATGCTTTTGTACTTAAATGATATATTTTCTTGATATTTTAATTTTATAAATCTTGTAGAAAATAAGAAGAAAAAGAAGCAAAGAAGCACAAAAAAGGAGAAAAAAAGAGCTTTGGGGTACACTTTGAAGTTGGGGTACACTTTGGAGCCTTAGGCCACGCTTTTAAAAGCATGGCCCATGACCAAATCAAGGAAGGAAGCAGCCAGCACGCACACTGCCCTGCCCTTGCCAAGGGCAGGGCAGAATCATGATGAAACAAAGTGAGGTTGGAGCAAAATTTTCGCTAAGTTAAAATCTGGCCGCTCATAGCATGACCATGCCTACTTCAAAGGGCTATAACTTGAGCTACAGACGTCCGATTGATGTGCTTCCAGTTGCGTTGGAAAGCTGACATTCAGAGCTTTACAACGATATATAGCAATCCATATTTGGCATACAATTAAGGCAGGAACGAAAGGCATCTTTAAGGGCCATGAGAAAGCAAGAAACTAGGCCTTACTTTGGTGCCAAGAAAACCAAGGAAAAGAAGTAGCGTGTGTAGCATCTAAGTTTCGAACTCGGGACGTCAAAGTGAAAACACTGCCCTGCCCTCCGTGAGGGCAGGGCAGCATTTTGTTGGTGCACAATTCTGGCGCACCAAGGCACCCTTCTGGCGCACCGCAGCATCATCTGGCAGCACCAGCAGCGCACCGTGGCACAATTCTGGCGCACCAATTTTTTCTGCCCTGCCCTCCGCGAGGGCAGGGCAGCATCCTGCGCACCAGCCCGCACCACGCACGCACCAAGCACCAAATCCTGCCCTGCCCTCCACAAGGGCAGGGTAGCCTCCTGGGAGCAAATAATCATGGGCCAAAAATTCAATTTCATATAAATTCAATTCCTCACCAAATTGAATCAAGGCCATCCAAGACCCATTCTCCTTCAAATCCAAAGCAAGCAAAAGCCCACTCAACATGACTCAAAGGCACACAGAGAAGCTAGATTAGGAATTTCATTTTTTTGTGAATTTGTTTTTAAACTTTAATTTCATTTTATTTTCATTTTTTATTTTGTAAAGCCTATATAAAGGCATCAATTAGAGCTCGGAGGGGGAGGCGAGCTCCACTAGGGAGTATTAGGATTTGAGAGCTCTCTCTCTCTTAGTTTTCATTTCTGTTTTGAAATTTTGGATTGAGGTTGGAGGAATTCTGTTTCAATCTTTAATCTGAAATCCATCTTTGTTCATCTTCTGCATAATTTCTAAGAATTGAAAGTTGAATCTGCATTCTCATTTACGGCTTCCATCTTTCTTTCTTCTTCAATCTGCTTTCTACTTTGATCAAGGAAGGGATTGAGATCTAGACTTGTTTTCTAGTCTCATTGATTCCCTGAGATCTTGTCTCTTTAAATTTCACAATTGAGCTTAATTACATTCTGTGTTGCTTCTTCAAGCAATTTTTCATTTCTGTTTAAATCTGCTGCACTTCATCTTTTACTTCTCTGCTTGATTGCTCTTTACATTTTCTTGTTGAATTTTAAATTTCCTGCACCCAATCTCCTTTACATTTGATGCAATTTATATTTCTTGTCATTTAAGATTCTTGCAATTTACATTTCTTGCTCTTTAAGTTACTTGCCAATTTACATTCTGCAACTTTAAATTCATTGTCATTTACTTTCTGTTAGCTACAATTTCACACAATTCACTCAATGTTAGCTTGACTAAACTAATCACCCACTAAAATTGCTTGATCCATCAATCCCTGTGGGATCGACCTCACTCTAAGTGAGTTATTACTACTTGATGCGACCCGGTACACTTGCCGGTTGGATATGTGTGTTGGAAATTCATTTTTCCACAAAAACACCATCATCCGGTTCCGAGGACTCCGACCCGACCGTTTTAGCTAGGTGGTTTGGTCCGCACAGGAAGCGTGGCCATATGCTGCCCGGGTCGGGTATACGAGAGCCGACCCGTCGGGTTCCTTTATTGTTGGTTTAGGTCTGGGCCGGAGGTGCTGCTCCAACCCAGCAAGTAGGTGGACTAGGCCTAGAGCGGTCCATAACAGGAGCAATGAACAATTCTCATCACAATTGATAAGGATAACTAGGATAGGACTTCCAGTTCTCATACCTTGCCAAGAGCTTTTATAGTTGTTAGTTTGTTTCCTTTGCAATTTACTTTTCTTGATTCCTATCTCAAAACCCCAAAATATACAACTCATAACTAATAATAAATACACTTCCCTACAATTCCTTTGAGAGACGACCCAAGGTTTGAATACTTTGGCTATTATTTTTAGGGGTTTGTTACTTGTGCCTTATTATTGGTTATTGTAAATATTTATTTTTTTATAGTTTACTTGTTTTTGTTAGTTTTAGGACTTTGTCGCTTATTTTTATTAGTTTTTGTTATTATTTTCTCTTACTACTATGAATTCTCACCCCTTTGGCTATGAGTTTAGTTCAAATTATGTTGTAGGAAATGGAAGCCATAATGGGAGCATGCATCGAGGTTGGAACAATCAACGATGGGAGGAGCCACAAGGATTTAATCAACCCTCTTGGCAACAAACCCCTCCAATGCACTATGACCAACAACCATTCTATGATGCATACGAAGACAATAGTTATGGTGGACCCTCTTGTAGTTACCAACAAGCACTACCATATGCCTATGAACCCCCTCCTCAACATAGCTTTGAACCACCATACTCACAAGCCCCTTACCACCAAGCACCTCCATATGATCATAACCCATATCCACCATACCAACCACCTTATGAACCATATAGGGAGCCACCCCAATTCCAACCCAATTACCCACAAAAACCACCACTTCCATATACACCTTGTCCATACCCATTGATCCAAGAGCAATATGATCCTAATTATGTTATCCAAGAGGAACAAGAGTCATGGGATCGTCTCAAGGACACATTGGATCAATTTCAAGCAGCCGTTCATCAATTGGAACAAGTGGTAAGCCAAAAAGCACACGAAGCTTCCATAGCTAAAGAATCTCAACTGGAGAACAAGGAATTGAAGTGTGTTGCGCAACAAGTGGACAAGATGGGGAGTGTTGAAATGCCACATCCTTATTATGATGGACCACCCTCATATCATGAACCTTTCCTCCCAATAATGAACCCTCCTATCTATCCCGACCTCTCATGGATGACACTACAAATGTTCTTCTTCCAGAGGAAAGATAGATGCATGGGATGACACAAGAGTTCCAGGAGAATGTGCTAAATTTCATGGCCTCCTTGAGCAAGTTAACAAGTCGATTAGCCTCCCAACGGCTGGACACTCAAGTAACTCTCATGGCTTCATGTGGAGAATCTAATGAAGAACGTAGCATGAAGGAGACACTAGAAACCCAGGTGAACAGTGAGGAGCATGACTTTGTACTGGAAAAAGTGGAGGAAACCGTAATAGTTGAAGAAGAGGAAGTGGTTGAAGACTTAGGGGACGCTGAACCTCCGTGGGAATCACGAGTTGTAGAGTATTCCTCCAAGAAGCTTGAATTTGATGTTGAGGAGGCTAGTGCACAATCTCCGAGGCATGTTCCTTATGAAGAATTGGATGGAATAGATCAAGAAAGAAGTTCCCTTGGTGATGATGATCATGAATCAAGCCTTCCTAGTAATGACTTTGCACCAACAAGTGAAATTCTTCAGTTAGAAGAGCCTTCTCCCGACAAAATTGAAAGCAACATTGAGGTAGATCTCTCTCAACCTCATATTTATGATTTGAGTGACGGAGAAGAGTTATATGAATCCGGTGAGGAAGAACTTGAAGTTGAAAAATCTCTTCAAAAGGTGGTAGTCCTTCGAGAGGGGGTGGACAGGAATTGAGTATGCTTTGTCAAGATCGTTAGAGACTTCTCTACCTAGGGTGCCATCTACTCCTTCACTTGAGTGGGTAAAACTTATCTCTATTCGCTTTATAGTCCCACTTGAGTATGGTATTCTAGAAATGAATGGCCAACTTAGGAGGCTTTGTGGAGTTAAGCGTAAGAGAAGGATGTTTAGTGGTTGGAGTTGCAAATCAAGGCTCATCAAGGTTGAGATTTCTAAAGCGAGATGCAAGGGTCGGACCGATGATCAATTAGATAGGTCTAAGAGGCAATTTTGGTACTTCATTGAGAATTTGGACTGCTTGCCACCCGGTTAGAATAATGAAGATCCACTCAAAGACGGGTGTAGAAACAAGATTTGGGATCCTAGCATAAAAGAGGATCAACTTTGGGAGCTCGAAGCTTGTAAAGAACTTCATCAAGGCTTGGTGAATTCACTTGGAGATGTTGGAGCTTATCGGAAGTCCAAGCGTTGGTGGAAGTTTCAAGATGAGTTCAAGCACAAGCCACCATGACAAGGAGCTCGCCAAATGTCCAACTTAAGGACAATAAAGAAAAGTGCTAGGTGGGAGACAACCCACCATGGTATGATCGTTCCTCTTCATTCCTAATTCCAATTTATTTTGTTTTTCTTATTGTTCATTCATAATTTTTGCATATTCATCTGCATTCTGCATATAAAAAAAGGGTGTTCGACCTGCAAGCATTGCTGACGCATACGCGTCAGGCGTGAATTCGCAACACCAAGGAAGTAAACAGAGAGTTGGGCGGGAGTAGCGCTGGAAGTGTGCTTTCCGCACAAGCAAGCCCACGCGTACGCATCCCTCACGCGTGCGTGTTGCTTGCTCTTTCAGCAGACCACGCGTAAGTGTCCCTGACGCGTACGCGTGACCCAGGAAATTGACGTAAATAGCGTACTGAACAGAGAGTTGTGTGTGAGCGAGGCGGCCTTCCCACGAATCGCACAACCCAAGTCATGTGTGCGTGTGCCAGACGCTTACGCATCACTTGGATTTTACGCCACCCACGCGTACGTGTACGCGTCACATGCGACGCACAATTAAAACAGTCCACCGCCAGATTTCAATTATCCCTCCCCCAATCCTAATTCTCTCCTTCCTAATTTCTTCTTCTTCTCTCTTTCTTCATTATTTCTTCTTACTTCTTACTTCCTACTTTCTTCTTCCTCTCTTCATCTTCCTCATCAGGTTTCTTTTCTTTCCCCCCTCTATTCTACTCTTTCATTCTTCAATTAATTAATGCATTTAATTATTTTTCTTTCTTATAAATTTCACCTTAGCTTACTTATTTTTGGTTTCCCTTTCATCCCTTTCTCATGCATTTTTTATGTTGGTGTTGGAGCTTTATTTGGGCATTTATTCTCTTATATTTGAGCTTGTGGATATTATGAGGAGCACTTTGACAATCGATATTTTCTTATGGATCTCATACACATTTGGATTGCTTATTTTCATTCCTATTTTAACTTGAACACCAAGTGTTTGTGAAAAAGCCAACATAGCATTTTGAATTCTTTTCTATCATATTCTTCCTACTTTTGTGCCTCTTTTTCACAACTCTTGCCATCCACTTGTTTTGAGTATATTATACACATTTGTCATCTTACATATGCTCATTCTGTCCTTCCATATGATACTTATTATTGAAACTAATGCTTGATCTATGCTTCTCATGCCTTTGCTTGCATGCTTTTAAACCTCTTGCATCTAATTGCTCTAATATGCCTTCATTGACTTCAATTGATGTCCTATTTTCATGTAGTCGCGACCATGTATTTAAGGCATTATCTTTTACCTTGGCATTGATTATCACTTGGACTTTCCTCCTCCCGGTTTTAGCTATTTGAATTACATGTCCCTTTCCTTTCTCTCTTTTTCAGGATGGCCACCAAGAAGGAAAAGGAAAAGTTTCTAACTGGAGCAATAAACAAGTCTACCGCACAATCTTTGGAGAAAAAGCGTCAGTTGGAGCCACCCGTCCACTTGCACATATCAGCATGCACCGAGGACGGTGCAATCTTTAAGTGTGGGGAGGTCAATACCGACTTCTATAGGTTAGTTCCTTCTAAACACCAATGTGGGATTTCCTTTGTTAGTTCATTGATGCATTTGCATGTTTGATTGCATGTTTGTTACATTTTGTGCATATTTTACCATTACTTGGTTGAAGTAATAATTTCTTTTTCAAGAAACTTTTTTATACCATATCACTAATTTGAATTAAAATTTTTATTAAACTTGCTTGAAGAAATTTATTTTGGAACATGGTTTCGAGCTCGAACACACAAAACCCGTGAGATTTTGAGCCTATTTGATTGGTTGCATTTTATCAACCAATATTTTGTTTTGGTGTGCGTTTTTCTCTCTAAAATTGTGATCTATATCTTACATGATTCTATATTTTCATGGTTTAATGTATGCATATACTTCTATGATTGAGGCCTTGTTTCACTTAGCTTACATAACCATATGGCCTTACCCTTTCATTATCCTTTGCAAACCAAAGTTGAGCCTATTTTACCCCGCTGTTCTTTACTATAGCACATCACTAACTCTAAACAGAAAACAATAATATCCTTAATTTGAATCCTTGGTTAGTTTAGACTAGTGAGAGTGTTTATAATTTAAGTGTGCGGAAGTTGGGTTTGGAAACATTTGGTTTGAGAATTGGGTGTTGTGTAGTCTTGAGAGAATATGAACAAGAATGTTATGCACATGTTTATGCATGAAATACTTTAATCATATGCATTGAGAAAAAAAAAAGAAATAAAAAGAGAAATAAAAAAATATGAGAAAAAGAAAAGAAAAAAAAAGAAAATAATAAAAAGGGACAAAATGCCCCAAGTTAAGTAATAATATCAATCCATATGAGTTATACTTAAATTTGGGATGCATGAATGTGTGGTAAACATAGTTAATGGACAATTAGATCTTGCATTGTAATTACATGGATTGTCTTAAGTTAGGTGGAAAGTTTAGGTTAATCATGGATTCAAATTTTAGTCCACTTAACCAAGTACATTTCTACCTTGACCCTAACCCCATTACAACCCTTAAAAAACCTCTTGATATGTGTATCTGTGCATCAATTCTTTGTTAATTGGTAGAAGAAGAGCAAGCTGGTGCATGAAATTGTGATCTCAATGGCGCCAACAACTTGGTTCGCACAATTGTAATCTTAACTCTTTTTCACAACTTCGCACAACTAACCAGCAAGTGCACTGGGTCGTCCAAGTAATAAACCTTACATGAGTAAGGGTCGATCCCACGGAGATTGTCGGCTTGAAGCAAGCTAGGGTCATCTTGTAAATCTCAGTCAGGCGGATTCAAATGGTTATGGAGTTTTGATCATTAAAAGATAAATAAACATAAAATAAAGATAGAGATACTTATGTAATTCATTGGTGTGAATTTCAGATAAGCATATGGAGATGCATTATCCCTTCTGAATCTCTGCTTTCCTACTGCCTTCATCCAATCATTCATACTCCTTTCCATGGCAAGCTATCTGTTAGGTATCACTATTGTCAATGGCTACCTCTCGTCTGATGATCGAATTCACTACCCCTTTCAAAAATTAGTGAATTAGTTCTTTTGGCAAGCGCACCAAAATTATCTCCAAGTAATAACCCATAGTAGAGTGGGATCGTATCCACAGAGATTGGCAAATTCAAGCAGTTTTAATTGATTGATGAATTAGTCAAGCGGAACAATAAGATTGTGAAGTGCAGAATTGTAAATAACATAAACGTAAATGACTAGAATATAAAGAAAAGCAATAAAGTGCAGGAATGGAAATTGCAGAATGTAAAGTGCTGAATCATAAATGACTTGAATGTAAAATTAAGCTGTAAAGAAATGGATAGATAAGAATGGGGAAATTCATTGAGATTGGGAGATATTGTCTCTTTGGATCAAATCTAGCTTATATCCTCTTCAATCATGTAACTCATTGACCTCTTGGCAATCATGATTGATTGAGCCCCAATCCCTTGGTTACTCAATCTCTCAGATCTTGATCAATAGCCAATTCCTTGGTCTAATTGCTCATGAAGAGAGATATGCTTGGTCCCTGATTATACCACACACCCTCATAGGTCCAGGTAGAGGGGGATTATATGTCACGTATCCCATCACCAAAACCCAGATTCTACTCAAGTGTGAGAAGGGATTTCAAGCATGGTTTCATGTTTCCTTTCCCAAGGTTCGCATGAAACCCAATTGCATTCAATCTCTTTCCCAAGATAATTGAACAATAAGCATTAAGAACGAAATTCCTTCTAGCAAATCAAAGAGAAGATGAAGAGAAGAAAAATTTCACTATTATCAATCCATCAAGTACAATAGAGCTCCCTCTCTCAATGAGAGGGAAGTTAGCTACTCATAGCTTGAAAAGTACTCAAAAGTGGAGTGTAAAAGTGGATCTAGAACTAACTGCTTAACCCATCTTCAGTACTCCATGGGGGTATTTATACTACTCCTAGTAAAAAATAAAAGAATTACAAAAGTGAAAAAGGGAAAATTACATTTCGGAGTGAAAGAAAACACTCAATAAGCGTGACTTCTTAGCTGGCGTATGGCTGGCACTTTACCAGCGTGTCACGTGCCCTTCAAACTAACTTGGCATGCCACACTCAAACCTTCAAGTGGCACGCTCGTCCCTTTGTCAACCTTGGCGTGCCACGCCTTTGAACTCAAGTGACACGCTATAGTGGAATTCTTGTGTTGGCGTGCCACGCCTTCGAGCTCAAATGGCACGCCCCTTTGCTTTTTCCACTTTCCTTTGCCTCTGGAAACTTGAACTAGCATGGCATGCCCAGGGTCTGGCGTGCCACGCCCTTGTTGTGTGCGTGGCTAAGCTCCTCTGGAAAGTTGCACTAGCGTAGCATGTCCAAGGTCTGGCGTGCCACGCCTCTTTGTGAGTGAATGGTTCCTCTGTTTGGCGTGCCACGAACTCAAGTGGCATGCCTCAATACTTCTTTGCTCTCTGAATGACACTGGCGTGCCACGCCTGGTAGCTCAAGTGACATGCCTAAGTGAAGAATAGTGAATGGCGTGCCACACCTTCGATACCAAGTGGCACGGCCCATGTAATTGGCCTCTTCTATCCTCTCTGAAAACTTATACCAGCGTGCCACACCTAAAGATTAGCGTGCCACGCCCATGATCTTATTTTTTTCCAGTAGTTGGCATGCCACGCCTTGACCTTCAAGTGGCACGCCCGGTGAGGTTGAGAGGTTGGCGTGCCACGCCTTCGACTTCAAGTGGCACGCCCATTCTTCAATTGCCTTCAGCCCCTTCTCTGGATTATTGTACCACTGTGCCATGCCATGCTGCTCAAGTGGCACGCCCATGTATTTGTGCACTCTCCAAGCTTGGCGTGCCACACCTGGGTCTTCAAGTGGCACGCCAAAGTGACTTTTTGGAGCTGGCATGCCACGCCTTCGACACCAAGTGGCACGCCATAGTGGAGGTTCTTCTTAAAATGGTGAGTTGGTGTGCCACGCCCCTTTGCTCAAGTGGCACGCCCATAGTAGTTGATGGGTCAGGCATGCCACGCCCAACCTGGCGTGCCACGCCCTTTTTGTGTCCTCCATTTTGCTTTCTGGAATTTTGTACTAGCGTGTCACGCCCAGTCCCTGGCGTGCCACGCCCACATGCATGCTTGGATCTCCCTTCTGAAATTTAGTACTTACGTGCCATGCTTAGCTCCTGGCGTGCCACGCCAGTGCATTTTTGTGGCATTTGCTCCCAAATGGCACGCAAGTTTCACACGCCCAGCTTCTTGTTTGTCTTCTTCCCATTTTTGATGCCCTTTTTCACCTGCAATTCAGCACAACTCATCTCAAAGTAGTGTACCATAATATTCATCAAATAATGCATGAATTATACTAATCAAATGAGATTTTTGCTCTTTTATGGTCTTCTTTATGTAAGAAAGAAGGGTAGATGATGCAAGTCATCACCGTCTTCTCAGTAAAAATGGTCCTTACGATTTCTGTACGGCTAATCAACTGTCGGATTTCTCGTCTCGGATGAAAAATACCAGGTACAGCTACCGCATGGCTAATCTGCTATTGGTTCTTGATCGTGTGGGATAAGATCCAATGATCCTTTTGCGTCTGTCACTACGCCCCACAGTCGCGAGTTTGAAGCTCGTCACAGTCATCCCATCCCAGATCCTACTCGGAATACCACAGACAAGGTCTAGACTTTCTGGATCTCAAGAATGCCGCCAAATGATTCTAGCCTATACCACGAAGATTCTAATCTCAGATTCAGATGCCCCATTGTCAGAGGGGAGTCGATGTGAATCGTTTATTAGAAACCCAAGAGATACACACTAAAGCTATTGCATGTAGAACGGAAGTGGTTGTCAGGCACGCGTTCATAAAGAAGAATGATGATGAGTGTCACGGAACATCATATTCATCAGGTTGAAGTGCGAATGAATATCTTAGAATAAGAATAAGCTTGAATTGAATAGAAAATAGTAGTAATTGCATTAATTCATGAGGAACAGCAGAGCTCCACACCTTAATCTATGGTGTGTAGAAACTCCACCATTGAAAATACATAAGTGATAATGGTGTTCATTGGCTTCGGCCCCAGAGGGGGAACCAGAATAACCAAGACCAAGGTCTAAGGACTAAACGTCCAAAGATGATCTAAGGATAATCCAAAGATGTGAAAATCTAAAGATGCAAATACAATAGTAAAAAGTCCTATTTATAATGAACTTGTAACCTAGGGTTTACATAAATAAGTAAATGATGCAGAAATCCACTTCTAGGCCCACTTGGTCTGTGCTTGGGCTGAGCATTGAGGCTTTCATGTGTAGAGACTTCTCTTGGAGTTAAACGCCAGTTTGTAGCCTGTTTTTGGCGTTTAACTCTAGCTTGTAACTTGTTTCTAGAGTTTAACGCTAGAATAGAATAGGAAGTTGGCGTTTGAACGCCAGTTTGCGTCATCAAAACTCGGGAAAAGTATGAACTATTATATATTTCTGGAAAGCCCTGGATGTCTACTTTCCAACGCAATTGAGAGCGCGCAAATTGGGATTCTGTAGCTCCAAAAAATTCATTTTGAGTGCAGGGAGGTCAGAATCCAACAGCATCAGCAATCTTTTTTCAGCCTCTGAATCAGATTTTTGCTCAGGTCCCTCAATTTCAGCCAGAAAATACCTGAAATCACAAAAAAAAACACAAACTCGTAGTAAAGTCCAGAAATATGAATTTTGCTTAAAAACTAATAAAAATATACTAAAAAGTAAATAGATACTACTAAAAACTATATAAAAACAATGCCAAAAGGGTATAAATTATCCGCTCATCACAATACCAAACTTAAATTGTTGCTTGTCCCCAAGCAACTGAAAACAAAATAGGATAAAAAGAAGAGAATATACAATGAATGTCACAATATCAATGGAACTTAGTCCCAATTAGATGAGCAGGGCTAGTAGCTTTTTGCTTCTGAACAGTTTTGGCATCTCACTTTATCCTTTGAAATTCAGAATGATTGGCATCTATAGGAACTCAGAATTTTAGATAGTGTTATTGATTCTCCTAGTTCAGTATGTTGATTCTTGAACACAGCTACTTTATGAGTCTTGGCCATGGCCCTAAGCACTTTGTTTTCCAGTATTACCACCGGATACATAGATGCCACAGACACATAACTGGGTGAACCTTTTCAGATTGTGACTCAGCTTTGCTAAAGTCCCCAATTAGAGGTGTCCAGAGTTCTTAAGCACACTCTTTTGCTTTGGATCACGACTTTAACCACTCAGTCTCAAGCTTTTCACTTGGACATTCATGCCACAAGCACATGGTTAGGGACAACTTGATTTAGCCGCTTAGACCTGGATTTTATTTCCTTAGACCCTCCTATCCATTAATGCTCAAAGCTTTGGATCCTTCCCTTGCCTTTTGGTTTAAAGGGCTATTGGCTTTTTCTGCTTGCTTTTTTCTTTTTCTTTCTTTTTTCTTTTAATTTTTGCCACTTTTTTTTGCAACCTTTGTTATTCACTGCTTTTTCTTGCTTTGAGAATCAATTTCATGATTTTTCAGATTATCAATAACATTTTTCTTTGTTCATCATTCTTTCAAGAGCCAACAATTTTAACATTCATAAACTTCACTATAAAAAATATGCACTATTCAAGCATTCATTCAGAAAACAAAAAGTATTGCCACCACAACAAAATAATTAAACTAATTTCAAGATAAAAATTAAAATTCAATTACTTCTTGTTCTTTTGTAATTAGGAACATTTTTCATTTAAGAGAGGTGAAGGATTCATGGAATTATTCATAGCTTTAAGGCATAGACACTAGATACTAATGATCATGTAGTGAAGACACAAACATAGACAAACATAAAGCATCAAATTCGAAAAACAGATAAATAAGAACAAGAAAATCAAAGAATGGGTCCACCTTAGTGATGGCAGCTAGTTCTTCCTCTTGAAGATCTAATGGAACGCCTAAGCTCCTCTATGTCTCTTCCTTGTCTTTGTTGCTCCTCCCTCAAAGCTCTTTGATCTTCTCTAATCTCATGGAGAATGATGGAGTGCTCTTGGTGCTCCACCCTTAGTTGGTCCATGTTGTAACTCAAGCCTTCCAAAGAGGTGTTGAGTTGCTCCCAATAGTTGTGTGGAGGAAAATGCATCCCTTGAGGCATCTCAGGAATTTCTTGATGAGGAACTTCCTCATGCTCTTGTTGAGGTCCATGAGTGGGTTCTCTTGTTTGCTCCATCCTTTTCTTAGTGATGGGCTTGTCCTCTTCAATGAGGATGTCTCCTTCTATGTCAATCCTAGCCGAATTGCATAGGTGACAAATGAGATGAGGAAAGGCTAACCTTGCCAAAGTGGAGGACTTGTCAGCCACCTTGTAGAGTTCTAGAGGTATGATCTCATGAACTTCCACTTCCTCCCCAATCATGATACTATGGATCATGATAGCCCGATCCACAGTCACTTCAGATCAGTTGTTAGTAGGAATGATGGAGTGTTGGATGAACTCCAACCTAGCCACAGGCTTAAGGTCCGGTCTTCTCAATTGAACTGGCTTGCCTCTTGAGTCTCTTTTCCATTGAGCTCCTTCCACACATATGTCCATGAGGACTTGGTCCAACCTTTGATCAAAGTTGACCCTTCTAGTGTAGGGGCATGCGTTTTCTTGCATCATTGGCAAGTTGAATGCCAACCTTACATTTTCTGGACTGAAATCTAAGTATTTCTCTCGAACCATTGTAAGCCAATTCTTTGGGTTTGGGTTCATACTTTGATCATGGTTCCTAGTGATCCATGCATTGGCATAGAACTCTTGAACCATTAAGATTCCGACTTGTTGAATAGGGTTGGTGAGAACTTTCCAACCTCTTCTTCGGATCTCATGTCGGATCTCCGAATATTCATTCTTCTTGAGCATGAAAGGAACCTCAGGGATCACTTTCTTCTTGGCCACAACTTCATAGAAGTGGTCTTGATGGACCTTTGAGATGAATTTCTCCATCTCTCATGACTCGGAGGTGGAAGCTTTTGCCTTCCCTTTCCTCTTTCTAGAGGTTTCTCCGGCCTTAAGTGCCATAAATGGTTATAGAAAAACAAAAAGCAATGCTTTTACCACACCAAACTTCAAAGGTTTGCTTGTCCTCGAGCAAAATAAGAAAGAAAGAAGGGGAAGAAGTAGAAAATGGAGGAGATGGAGGGAGAGATAGGTTCGGCCAAGGGGGTAGGAAAGTGTTTGTGATGTGTGAAAATGAAAGAGTAAAGGGGGTATTTATAAGGAAAGAGAAGGAGAGTGGCCGAATAGAATTGGGTGGGTTTGGGAGGGAAAAGTGTTTGAATTTGAAAAGTGAGGTAGGTGGGGTTTTTGGGGAAGAGGTATGGAGGTGATTGGTGAAGAGAATATAGGGAAGAGGATAGGATTTGATAGGTGAGTGGCATTTTGGGTGGAGTGTTATAGAGATGTGTGGGAGGGGGGAAAGAGAGAGGGGTGGGGTAGGTGGGGATTCTGTAGGGTCCACAGATCCTGAGGGGTCAAGGACTTGTCATCCCTGCTCCATTTAGGCGTGCAAAACGCTCTTAAAGTGCTATTCTGGTGTTTAACGACAGACTGCTGCATGTTTCCGGCATTAAATGTCAGCTTTTATACCTTTCCTGGCGTTTAACACCAAGCTGTTACTTGCTTCTAGCGTTTAACGCCAACTTGATGCTCTGTTCTGGCGTTAAACGCCAATCTGGTGCCCCTTTCTGGCATTAAATGCCCAGAATGGTGCCAGACTGGGCGTTTGACGCCCATTCTGCTACTCTTACTAGCGTTTAAATGCCAGTAAACTGTTCCTCCAGGGTGTGCTATTTTTAATGCTATTTTTTATTTTGCTTTGATTTTTACAGTTGTTTTTGTGACACCACATGATCATCAACCTAAAGAAAACATGAAATAACATAGATAAATAAAAATTAGGTTGCCTCCCAATAAGCACTTCTTTAATGTCAATAGCTTAATAGTGGGCTCTCATGGAGGCTCACAGATATTCAGAACATGGTTGGGGCCTCTGACGAGTGGATAATTTATACGCTTTTTAGCATTGTTTTTAGATAGTTTTTAGTATAATCTAGCTACTTTTAGGGATGTTTTCATTAGTTTTTATGCTAAATTCACATTTCTGGACTTTACTATGAGTTTGTGTGTTTTTCTGTGATTTTAGATATTTTCTGGCTGAAATTGGGGGACCTGAGCAAAACTCTGATAAAAGGCTGACAAAGGACTGCTGATGCTGTTGGATTCTGACCTCCCTGCACTTGAAATAATTTTTCTGGAGCTACAGAACTCCAAATGGCGCGCTCTCAATGGCGTTGGAAAGTAGACATCCAGAGCTTTCCAGAAATATATAATAGTCCATACTTTATTTGAGATTAGATGACGTAAACTGGTGCTCAATGCCAGTTCCATGCTGTATTCTGGAGTCAAACGCCAGAAACACATCACGAACCAGAGTTGAACGCCAAAAACATGTTACAACCTGGCGTTCAACTCCAAAAGAAGCCTCTACACATGTAAAGCTCAAGCTCAGCCCAAGCACACACCAAGTGGGCCCCGGAAGGGGATTTCTGCATCAATTACTTACTTCTGTAAACTCTAGTAGCTAGTCTAGTATAAATAGAACCTTTTACTATTGTATTCAGAGTCTTTGACCATTCGGTCTTTTGCCCATAGGTCCTTCTCCCTATTTTCGAATTCATATTACATTTTGGAGGCTGGCCATGCCTGGACCTTCATTATGTATTTTCAACGGTGAAGTTTCTACACACCATAGATTAAGGGTGTGGAGCTTTGCTGTACCTCAAGTTTTAATGCAACTACTACTATTTTCTATTCAATTCGATTTATTCCTGTTCTAAGATACCATTCGTACTTCAACCTGATGGATGTGATGATCCATGACACTCATCATCATCCATCCTTATGAACGCGTGCCTGACAACCACTTCCGTTCTACAAGCGAAAGCTAGAGTGTGTATTTCTTGGATTCCTGATGCACGACGCATGGTTGCCCTTGCCTGACAACCGAGCCTTCCATTCCGTGAGATCAGAGTCTTCGTGGTATAAGCTAGAATTGATGGCGGCATTCATGAGAATCCAGAAAGTCCAAACCTTGTCTGTGGTATTCCGAGTAGGATTCCGGGATTGAATGACTGTGACGAGCTTCAAACTCGTGATTGTTGGGCGTGATGACAAAGCAAAAGAATCAAGGGATTCTATTCCAACATGATCGAGAACCGACAGATGATTAGCCGTGCCGTGACAGAGCATTTGGACCTTTTTCACTGAGAGTATGGGATGTAGCCATTGACAACAGTGATGCCCTACATACAGCTTGCCATGGAAAGGAGTAAGAAGGATTGGATGAAGGCAGTAGGAAAGCAGAGATTCAGAAGGAGCACAACATCTTCATACGCCTATCTGAAATTCCCATCGATGATCTACATATGTATTTTATCTTTATTTTCTGTTTATTTACTATTATTATTCGAAAATTCTATCACCATTTATTATCCGCCTGACTGAGATTTACAAGATGACCATAGCTTGCTTCATACCAACAATCTTTGTGGGATCGACCCTTACTCACGCAAGGTTTATTACTTGGACGACCCAGTACACTTGCTGGTTAGTTGAGCGAAGTTGTGAAATTATGTTTAGACCATGGTATTGAGCACCAAGTTTTTGGGGCCATTACCTGGGAATTAATTTCGAACAACAATTCAAGTATGAATCACAATTTCGTCCACCAAGTTTTTGGCGCCGTTGTTGGGGATTGTTCGAGTTTGGACAACTGACGGTTCATCTTGTTTCTCAGATTAAGTAAATTTCTTTTTGTTCTATTTTCGAAAAAAAATATTTTTCAAAATTCTTTCGAAAATATTTTCCTTTTGTTTTCGAAAATTATTCAAAATTTTTAAGAATAAATTCTAGAATTTCATGGTAGCATGTTGAAGCCTGGCTGGCTGTAAAGCCATATCCAAATTCTTTTGGATTGAGGCTTCCACTTGTCAACATAAAAGGCATGTATATGGAGTTGAATGAAGTATCAGCTGTTGCATGCCTGATTTATATCCTAAAGCTGGCTGGCTATTAAGCCATGTCCAACCCTTAGATTAGAGCTTTAGGCTAAAATTGAAAGATTCCTGGAATTCTTATTAAAAATTTTGAACTTCTTATTTTTTTCTCCTATGTTTTTCGAAAAAAAATAAATAAAAGAAAATACAAAAAAATCATAAAATAAAAAAACCAAAAATATTTTGTGATTCTTGTTTGAGTCTTGTGTCATGTTTTAAGTTTGGTGTCAATTGCATATTCATCTTGTTCTTGCATTTTTCAAAAATTCATGCATTCATAGTGTTCTTCATGATCTTCAAGTTGTTCTTGGTAAGTCTTCTTGTTTGATCTTTAAATTTTCTTGTTTTGTGTTGTAGGATGTTTTTCATGTGCATTTTTGCATTCATAGTGTCTAAACATGAAAGATTTCTAAGTTTGGTGTCTTGCATGTTTTCTTTGCATTAAATTTTTTTCAAAAATATGTTCTTGATGTTCATCATGATCTTCAAAGTGTTCTTGGTGTTCATCTTGACATTCATAGTGTTCTTGCATGCATCATGTATTTTGATTCATAATTTTCATGTTGTGAGTCATTTTTGTTATTTCTTTCTCTCCTCATTAAAAATTTTAAAATAAAAAAAATATCTTTTCTTTTTTTCTCTCAATATTTCGAAAATTTGGATTGACTTAGTCAAAAAATTTTAAAATTAGTTGTTTCTTGTAAGTCTAGTCAAATTTTCAAATTTTAAAAATCTTATCTTTTTAAAACTTTTTCAAAAATTAAATCTTTTTCATTTTTCTTATTAATCTTCGAAAATTCTTTAAAGTATTTTTTTTCAAAACTCTTTTTCTTAGTTTTATCTTTATTTTCGAAAATTATGCTAACAATTAATATGATTGATTCAAAATTTTGAAGTTTGTTACTTTCTTGTTAAGAAAGGTTCAATCTTTAAATTCTAGAATCTTATCTTTTAGTTTCTTGTTAGTAAAGTAATCAATTTTAATTTTAATCATATCTTTTTATCTTATCTTTTATATCATATCTTTTTCAAAATTTTGTCTTTTTCAAAAATTTGATTTTAAAATATCTTTTCTAACTTCTTATCTTCTTATCTTTTCAAAATTAACTTTCAAATCTTTTGCAACTAACTATTTGACTTTTTGGTTGTTTGTTTCTTATCTTTTTCAAAACCACCTAACTACTCTTCCCTCTCTAATTTTCGAAAATACCTCCCTCTTTTTCAAAAATTCTTTTTAATTAATTAATTGTTTTAAATTTTAATTTTAATTTTATTTCTTATCTTAATTTTCGAAAATCATTAACTCCTTTTCAAAATTGTTTTTGAAAACTTCTCTCTAATCTTATTCTATTTATTCATTCATTTACTAACACTTCTCTTCATCTCAAATCACTGCCCCTATCCTCACCCTTGTGTTTGGATTCTCCTTTCTTTATTCCCTTTCTTCTTCTACTAAAAATAAGGAACCTCTTTACTGTGACATAGAGGATTCCTCTTCCTTTTCTGTTCTCTTCTTTCTCATATGAGCAGGAACAAGAAAAAAGGCATTCTTGTTGAAGCTGATCCAGAACCTGAAAGAACTCTGAAGAGGAGATGGCAGCCGAATCCAACAACAATAATGCAAGGAGGATGCTTGGTGATTATACTACACCTACTTCCAAGTTTGATAGAAGAAGCATCTCAATTCCTGCCATTGGAGCAAACAATTTTGAGCTGAAACCTCAATTAGTTGCTCTAATGCAACAGAACTGCAAGTTTCATGGACTTCCATCAGAAGATCCCTACCAGTTCTTAACTGAGTTCTTGCAGATCTGTGAGACTGTTAAGACAAATGGAGTAAATCCTGAAGTCTACATGCTCATGCTTTTCCCTTTTGCTGTAAGAGACAGAGCTAGAACATGGTTGGACTCTCAACCTAAAGATAGCCTGGACTCCTGGGATAAGCTGGTCACGGCCTTCTTGGCTAAGTTCTTTCCTCCTCAAAAGCTGAGCAAGCTTAGAGTGGATGTTCAGACCTTCAAACAAAAAGATGGTGAATCCCTCTATGAAGCTCGGAAAAGATACAAGCAGATGACCAAAAGATGTCCTTCTGACATGTTTTCAGAATGGACCATGATAGATATATTCTTTAATGGTCTATCTGAGTTCTCTAAGATGTCACTGGACCATTCTGCAGGTGGATCCATTCACCTAAAGAAAACGCCTGCAGAAGCTCAGGAACTTATTGAAATGGTTGCAAATAACCAATTCATGTACACTTCTGAGAGGAATTTCGTGAATAATAGGACGCCTCAGAGGAAGGGATTTCTTGAAATTGATGCTCTGAATGCCATATTGGCTCAGAACAAAATGTTGACTCAGCAAGTCAACATGATTTCTCAAAGTCTGAATGGTTGGCAAAATGCATCCAACAGTACTAAAGAGGCATCTTCTGCAGAAGAAGTTTATGATCCTGAAAACCCTGCAATGGCAGAGGTAAATTACATGGGTAAACCTTATGGAAACACCTATAATTCTTCATGGAGAAATAATCCAAATTTCTCATGGAGGGATCAACAAAAGCCTCAACAAGGCTTTAATAATGTTGGATGAAACAAGCTCAACAATAGCAAGCCTTTTCCATCATCTTCTCAGCAACAAACAGAGAATTCTGAGCAAAATACCTCTAACTTAGAAAATATAGTCTCTAATCTGTCCAAAGCCACTTTAAGTTTCATGAGTAAAACAAGGTCCTCCATCAGAAATCTGGAGGCACAAGTGGGCCAGCTAAGTAAGAAAGTCACTGAAACTCCTCCTAGTACTCTCCCAAGCAATACTGAAGAAAACCCAAAAAGAGAGTGCAAGGCCATTGATATAATCAATATGGCCGAACCTAGAGAGGAAGGAGAGGACGTGAATCCCAATGAGGAAGACCTCATGGGACGTCTCTCAAGCAAGAAGGAGTTCCCTATTGAGGACCCAAAGGAAACTGAGGCTCATATAGAGACCATAGAGATTCCATTAAACCTCCTTCTGCCATTCATGAGCTCTGAAGACTATTCTTTCTCTGAAGAGGATGAAGATGTAACTGGAGAGCAAGTTGCTCAATATTTAGGAGCTATCATGAAGTTGAATGCCAAGTTATTTGGTAATGAGACTTGGGAAGGTGAACCTCCCTTGCTCATTGGTCTACTAGATACATGGGTTCAGCAAACTTTACCTCAAAAGAAACAAGATCCTAGTAAATTCTTAATACCCTGTACCATAGGCACCATGACCTTTGAAAAGGCTCTGTGTGACCTAGGGTCAGGCATAAATCTAATGCCACTCTCTGTAATGGAGAAGCTGGGGATCATTGGGGTACAACCTGCCATATTCTCATTATAATAGGCAGACAAGTCAGTAAGACAAGCTTATGGATTGGTAGAGAACGTGTTAGCAAAAGGTTGAAGGCCTTTACATCCCTGTTGATTTCATAATCTTATACACTAGAAAGGAGGAAGATGAATGCATCATCTTTGGAAAACCTTTTCTAGCCACAGCAGGAGCTGTGATAGATGTTAACAGAGGAGAATTAGTCCTTCAATTGAATGGGGACTACCTTGTGTTTAAGGCTCAAGGGTCTTCTTCTTTAACAATGGAGAGGAAGCATGAAAAGCTTCTCTCAATACAGAGTCAAACAAAGCCCTCACAATCAAACTCTAAGTTTGGTGTTGAGAGGCCACAGCCAAACTCTAAGTTTGGTGTTGAATACCCACATCCAAACTCTAAGTTTGGTGTTGGGACTATACAACATTGACCTGATCACCTGTGAGGCTCCACGAGAGCCCACTGTCAAGCTATTGACATTAAAGAAGCGCTTATTGGGAGGCAACCCAATTTTTATTTATCTAATTTTATTTTTATTTTTATTTTATGTTTTATTAGGTACATGATCATGTGGAGTCACAAAAAAATACAAAAATTAAAAACAGAATTAAAAATAGCAGAAAAAAATCACACCCTGGAGGAAGGACTTATTGGCATTTAAACGCCAGTAAGGAGCATCTGGCTGGCGTTCAACGCCAGAATAGAGCATGTATCTAGTGTTGAACGCCAAAAACAAGCAACATCCTAGCGTTCAGACGCTAGGAATGCACCCTGAGGAGAGCTGGCGCTGAACGCCAGAAACAAGCATAGAACTGGCGTTCAACGCCAGAAACATGCTGCAATTGGGTGTTGAACGCCCAAAACGAGCATCACTTTGGCGTTTAAATGCCAGAATTGCATGCAAAGGCATTTTACACGCCTAATTGGTGCAGGGATGTAAATCCTTGACACCTTAGGATCTGTGGACCCCACAGAATCATCTCAGGATCTGTGGACCCCATTGGAGCATCTCAGGATCTGTGGACCCCACAGGATCCCCACCTACTTTTACTCATATTCTTCCCTCTTCTCAACATTCATCCTCTCTTCCCCATAAACACTCTTCCCCAAAAACCCTTCACCAATCTCCTCAATCTCTCTTCCCAATTTACCCCCTTCACCACTCACATCCATCCACTCTTTCCCATAAATCCCACCTACCTTCAAAATTCAAAATTTCTTTCCCACCTAAACCCACCCTAAATAGCCGAACATACTCCCTCTCCCCTCACTATATAAACCCCTCCATTCTCCTTCATTTTCACACAACACAACCCCCTCTTCTATACCTTGGCCGAATACACCTCCCCCTCACTCTCCTCTATATTTTCTCTTCTTCTTCTTCTTTTCTTTCTTCTCTTGGTCGAGGGTGAGCAATATTTTAAGTTTGGTGTGGTAAAAGTATAGCTTTTTGTTTTTCCATAACCATTAATGGCACCTAAGACCGGAGAAACCTCTAAAAAAAGGAAAGGGAAGACAAAAGCTTCCACCTCCTAGTCATGGGAGATGGAGAGATTCATCTCCAAAGCCCATCAAGACCACTTCTATGATGTTGTGGCCAAGAAGAAGGTGATCCCTGAGGTCCCTTTCAAGCTCAAGAAAAATGAGTATCCAGAGATCCGACATGAGATTCAAAGAAGAGGTTGGGAAGTTCTAATCAACCCCATTCAACAAGTCAGAATCTTGATGGTTCAAGAGTTCTATGCCAATGCATGGATCACTAGGAACCATGATCAAAGTATGAACCCGAATCCAAAGAACTATCTTACAATGGTTCGGGGAAAATACTTAGATTTTAGTCCGGAAAATGTGAGGTTGGCATTCAACTTGCCCATGATGCAAGGAGATGCACACCCCTACACAAGAAGGGTCAACTTTGATCAAAGGTTGGACCAAGTTCTTATGGACATATGTGTTGAAGGAGCTCAATTGAAAAGAGACTCCAAAGGCAAGCCGGTTCAATTAAGAAGACTGGACCTCAAGCCTGTGGCTAGAGGATGGTTGGAGTTCATCCAACGCTCCATCATCCCCACTAGCAACCGATCTGAAGTTACTGTGGATCGGGCCATCATGATTCATACCATCATGAATGGAGAGGAAGTAGAAGTTCATGAAGTCATCTCCCTTGAATTCTACAAAATAGCCAAAAGTCCTCTACCTTGGCAAGGCTAGCTTTTCCTCATCTTATTTGCCATCTATGTTACTCAGCTGGAGTTATCATAGAAGGAGACATCCCCATTGAGGAGGACAAGCCCATCACTAAGAAAAGGATGGAGCAAACAAGAGAGCTCACTCATAGAACCCAAGAGACGCATAAGGAAGCTCATCACCAAGAAATCCCGGAGATACCTCAAGGGATGCACTTTCCTCCCAACAACTATTGGGAACAACTCAACACTTCTCTAGAAGATTTGAGTTACAATATGGATCAATTAAGGGTGGAACATCAAGAGCACTCCATCATTCTCCATGAAATTAGAGAAGATCAAAGAGCAATGAGGGAGGAGCAACAAAGGCAAGGAAGAGACATAAAAGAACTCAAGGACATCACTGGTTCTTCAAGAACAAAGCGCCACCATCACTAAGGTGAACTCATTCCTTGTTATTATAATTTTTTTCTTTTTTTTTGTTTTTCCGTTTCTATGCTATATGTGTGTTTATGTTTTGTGCCTCTACTTCATGATCATTAGTATGTAGTAACTATGTCTTAAGGCTATGAATAATTCCGTAAATCCTTCACCTCTCTTAAATGAAAAATGTTTCTAATTCAAAAGAACAAGAAGTACATGAATTTCGAAATTATCCTTGAATTTAGTTTAATTATATTGATGTGGTGACAATAATTTTTTTTTCTGAACGAATGCTTGAACAGTGCATATTTTTGATCTTGTTGTTTATGAATGTTAAAATTGTTGGCTCTTGAAAGAATGATGAACAAAGAGAAATGCTATTGATAATCTGAAAAATCATAAAATTGATTCTTGAAGTAAGAAAAAGCAGTAAAAAAGCAAAAGCTTGCGGAAAAAAAAAAGAGAAGTGGCGAAAATCAAATAGAAAGAAAAAGAAAAAGCAAGCAGAAAAAGCCAATAGCCCTTAAAACCAAAAGGCAAGGGTAAAAAGGATCCAAGGCCTAAGCGGCTAAATAAAGTTGTCCCTAACCATGTGCTTGTGGCATGCAGGTCCAAGTGAAAAGCTTGAGACTGATTGGTTAAAGTCGTGATCCAAAGCAAAAAGAGTGTGCTTAAGAGCTTTGGACACCTCTAACTGGGGACTTTAGCAAAGCTGAGTCACAATCTGAAAAGGTTCACCCAGTCATGTGTCTGTGGCATTTATGTATCTGGTGGTAATACTAGAAAACAAAGTGCTTAGGGCCACGGCCAAGACTCATAAAAGTAGCTGTGTTCAAGAATCAAAAAACTTAACTAGGAGAATCAATAACACTCTCTAAAATTCTAAGTTCCTATAGATGCCAATCATCCTAAACTTCAAAGGAGAAAGTGAGATGCCAAAACTGTTCAGAAGCAAAAAGCTACAAGTCCTGCTCATCAAATTAGAATTAATATTCATTAATATTTTGGGATTTATAGTATATTCTCTTCTTTTTATCCTAATTGATTTCTAGTTGCTTGGGGACAAGCAACAATTTAAGTTTGGTATTGTGATGAACGGATAATTTATACGCTTTTTGGAATAGTTTTTAGATAGTTTTTAGTATAATCTAGCTACTTTTAGGGATGTTTTCATTAGTTTTTATGCTAAATTCACATTTCTGTACTTTACTATGAGTTTGTGTGTTTTTCTGTGATTTCAGGTATTTTCTGGCTGAAATTGAGGGACCTGAGCAAAACTCTGATAAAAGGTTCACAAAGGACTACTGATGCTGTTGGATTCTGACCTTACAGAACTCCAAATAGATTTTCTAGAGCTACAGAAATCCAAATGGCGCGCTCTCAACGGCGTTAAAACGTAGACATCCAGAGATTTCTAGCAATATATAATAGTCTATACTTTATTCGAGATTAGATGACGTAAACTGGCGCTCAACGCCAATTCCATGCTGCATTCTGGAGTCAAACGCCAGAAACACGTCACGAACCAGAGTTGAACACCAAAAATACGTTACAACTTGGCGTTCAACTCCAAAAGAAGCCTCTGCACGTGTAAAGCTCAAGCTCAGCCCAAGCAGACACCAAGTCGGCCCCGGAAATGGATTTCTGCATCAATTACTTACTTCTGTAAACCCTAGTAGCTAGTCTAGTATAAATTGAACATTTTACTATTGTATTCAGAGTCTTTGACCATTCGGTCTTTTGACCATAGGTCCTTCTCCCTATTTTCGACTTCATATTACATTTAGGAGGCTGGCCATTCGGCCATGCCTGGACCTTCACATATGTATTTTCAATGGTGGAGTTTCTACACACCATAGATTAAGGGTGTGGTGCTCTGCTGTACCTTAAGTTTTAATGCAACTACTACTATTTTCTATTCAATTCGATTTATTCCTGTTCTAAGATACCATTCGTACTTCAACTTGATGGATGTGATGATCCGTGACACTCATCATCATCCATCCTTATGAACGCGTGTCTGACAACCACTTCCGTTCTACAAGCGAAAGCTAGAGTGTGTATCTCTTGGATTCCTGATGCACGACGCATGGTTGCCCTCGCCTGACAACCGAGCCTTCCATTCCGTGAGATCAGAGTCTTCGTGGTATAAGCTAGAATTGGTGGCGGCATTCATGAGAATTCGGAAAGTCTAAACCTTGTCTGTGGTATTTCGAGTAGGATTCCGGGATTGAATGACTGTGACGAGCTTCAAACTCGCGATTGTCGGGTGTGATGACAAACGCAAAAGAATCAAGGGATTCTATTCCAACATGATCGAGAACTGACAGATGATTAGCCGTGCCGTGACAGAGCATTTGGACCTTTTTCACTGAGAGGATAGGATGTAGCCATTGACAACGGTGATGCCCTACATACAACTTGCCATGGAAAGGAGTAAGAAGGATTGGATGAAGGCAGTAGGAAAGCAGAGATTCAGAAGGAGCACAGCATTTTCATACGCCTATCTGAAATTCCAATCGATGATCTACATAAGTATTTTTATCTTTATTTTCTGTTTATTTACTATTATTATTCGAAAACTCTATCACCATTTATTATCCGCATGACTGAGATATACAAGATGACCATAGCTTGCTTCATACCAACAATCTCTGTGGGATCGACCCTTACTCACGTAAGGTTTATTACTTGGATGACCCAGTACACTTGCTGGTTAGTTGAGCGAAGTTGTGAAATTATGTTTAGACCATGGTATTGAGCACCAAGTTTTTGGGGCCATTACCTGGGAATTAATTTCGAACAACAATTCAAGTATGAATCACAATTTTGTCCACCATCCTCCCAACACCAAACTTAGAGTTTGGTTGTGGCCTCTCAACACCAAACTTAGAGTTTGGTTGTGGCCTCCGAACACCAAACTTAGAGTTTGAATGTGGGGGCTTTGTGTGACTCTGTATTGAGAGAAGCTTTTCATGCTTCCTCTCCATGGTTGCAGAGGGAGATCTTTGAGCCTTAAACACAAGGTAATCTTCATTCAATTGAAGGACCAACTCTCCTCTGTCAACATCAATCACAGCTTTTGCTGTGGCTAGGAAAGGTATGCCAAAGATGATGGATTCATCCTTATCCTTCCCAGTGTCTAGGATTATGAAATTAGCAGGGATGTAAAGGCCTTCAACCTTCACTAGTACGTCCTCTACTAGTCCATAAGCTTGTTTCATTGATTTGTTTCTCATCTCTAGTGAGATTCTTGCAGCCTATACCTCAAAGATTCCTAGTTTCTCCTTTACAGAGAGTGGCATGAGGTTAATACCTAACCCTAGGTCACTGATGAGCAGATAATTTATACGCTTTTTGGCATTGTTTTTAAGTAGTTTTTAGTAGGATCTAGCTACTTTTAGGGATGTTTTCATTAGTTTTTATGCTAAATTCACATTTCTGAACTTTACTATGAGTTTGTGTGTTTTTCTGTGATTTCAAGTATTTTCTGGCGGAAATTGAGGGACCTGAGCAAACTCTGATAAAAGGCTGACAAAGGACTGCTGATGCTGTTGGATTCTGACCTCCTTGCACTCGAAATGGATTTTCTAGAGCTACAGAAATCCAAATGGAGCGCTCTCAAGGGCGTTGGAAAGTAGACATCTGGAGCTTTCCATCAATATATAATAGTCCATACTTTATTTGTGATTAGATGACGTAAATTGGCGCTCAACACCAGTTCCATGCTGCATTCTAGAGTCAAACGCCAGAAACACGTCACGAACCAGAGTTGAACGCCAAAAACACGTTACAACTTGGCGTTCAACTCCAAAAGAAGCCTCTGCACGTGTAAAGCTCAAGCTCAGCCCAAGCACACACGAAGTGGGCCCCGGAAGTGGATTTCTGCATCAATTACTTACTTCTGTAAACCCTAGTAGCTAGTCTAGTATAAATAGAACATTTTACTATTGTATTCAGTGTCTTTTGACCACATATCTGGTCCTTCTACTTATTTTCGAATTCATATCACATTTTGGGGGCTGGCCATTCGGCCATGCCTGGACCTTCATCACTTATGTATTTTCAACAGTGAAGTTTCTACACACCATAGATTAAGGGTGTGGAGCTCTGCTGTACCTCGAGTTTTAATGCAATTACTACTATCTTTTATTCAATTTCAATCTTATTTCTGTTCAAAGATACTACTCGTACTTCAACATGATGGATGTGATGATCCGTGACACTCATCATCATCCGTCCCTATGAACGCGTGCCTGACAACCACTTCCGTTCTACAAGCGAAAGCTAGAGTGTGTATCTCTTGGATTCCTGATGCACGACGCATGGTTGCCCTCGCCTGAAAACTGAGCCTTCCATTCCATGAGATCAGAGTCTTCGTGGTATAAGCTAAAATTGATGGCGGCATTCATGAGAATCCAGAAAGTCTAAACCTTGTCTGTGGTATTCCGAGTAGGATTCTGGGATTGAATGACTGTGACGAGCTTCAAACTCGCGATTGTTGGGCGTGATGACAATCGCAAAAGAATCAAGGGATTCTATTCCAACATGATCAAGAACCGACAGATGATTAGCCGTGCCGTGACAGAGCATTTGGACATTTTTCACTGAGAGGATGGGATGTAGCCATTGACAACGGTGATGCCCTATATACAGCTTGCCATGGAAAGGAGTAAGAAGGATTGGATGAAGGTAGTAGGAAAGCAGAGATTTAGAAGGAGCACAGCATCTTCATACGCCTATCTGAAATTTTCATCGATGATCTACATAAGTATTTCTATCTTTATTTCCAGTTTATTTATTATAAATTATTCGAAAACTCCATAACCATTTATTATCCGCCTGACTGTGATTTACAAGATGACCATAGCTTGCTTCATACCAACAATCTCTGTGGGATCGACCCTTACTCACGTAAGGTTTATTACTTGGACGACACAGTACACTTGCTGGTTAGTTGAGCGAAGTTGTGAAATTATGTTTAGACCAGGGTATTGAGCACCATGTTTTTGGGGCCATTACCTGGGAATCAATTTCGAACAACAATTTAAGTATGAATCACAATTTCGTCCACCAAGTTTTTGGCACCGTTGCCGGGGATTGTTCGAGTTTGGACAACTGACGGTTCATCTTGTTGCTCAGATTAGATAATTTTCTTTTTTTTGTTTTATTTTCAAAAAATTTTCAAAAGTCTTTCAAAAAAAATTTTCACCAATTTTCTAAAATTTTCAGAGTTTTCAAGAATGAATTCTAGAGTTTCATATAACATGTTTTAGCTTGGCTGGCTATTAAGCCATGTCTAATTCATAGGATTTTGATTGAGGACTTTGGATTCATTACTTTCTTTTTCCTATATGTTTTTCGAAAAATATTAAATAAAATACAAAAAAATAATAAAATCATAAAAAAGTCAAAAATATTTTGTGTTTCTTGTTTGAGTCTTGAGTTAACCTTTAAGTTTGGTGTCAATTGCATTTTTCTAAAAATTTATTCATTTTTCGAAAATTCATGCATTCATAGTGTTCTTCATGATCTTCAAGTTATTCTTGGTAAGTCTTCTTGTTTGATCTTGATGTTTTCTTGTTTTGTATCTTTTGTTGTTTTTCATGTGCATTTTTGCATTCATAGTGTCTAAACATTAAAGATTTCTAAGTTTGGTGTCTTGCATGTTTTCTTCGCATCAAAAATTTTTCAAAAATATGTTCTTGATGTTCATCATGATCTTCAAAGTGTTCTTGGTGTTCTTCTTGACATTCATAGTGTTCTTGCATGCATAATGTGTTTTGATCCAAAATTTTCATGTTTTGGGTCATAATTGTGTTTTTCTCTCTCATTATAAAGAATTCAAAAATAAAAAAAATATAAATATCTTTTCCTTTTTTCTCTCAAAATTTCGAAAATTTGGGTTGACTTAGTCAAAAATTTTTAAAATTAGTTGTTTCTTGTAAGTCAAGTCAAATTTTTAAATTTTAAAAATCTTATCTTTTTAAAACTTTTTCAAAAATTAAATCTTTTTCATTTTTCTTATTAATTTACGAAAATCCTTTAAAATATTTTTCAAAAATCTTTTTCTTAGTTTTATCTTTATTTTCGAAAATTATGCTAACAATTAATATGATTGATTCAAAAATTTGTTAAGAAAGGTTCAATCTTTAAATTCTAGAATCTTATCTTTTAGTTTCTTGTTAGTAAAATAATCAATTTTAATTTTAATCATATCTTTTTATCTTATCTTTTATATCATATCTTTTTCAAAAAATTTGATTTTAAAATATCTTTTCTAACTTCTTATCTTCTTATCTTTTCAAATTTGATTTTCAAATCTTTTTCAAACTAACCAATTAACTTTTGTTTGTTTCTTATCTTTTTCAAAACTACCTAACTAATTTTCTCTCTCTAATTTTCGAAAATACCTCACCTCTTTTTCAAAATTCTTTTTAATTGATTAATTGTTTTACATTTTAATTTTAATTTTATTTCTTATCTTAATTTTCGAAAATTATTAACTCCTTTTCAAAATTGTTTTCGAAAACTTCTCTCTCATCTTATTCTATTTATTCATTCATTTACTAACATTTCTCTTCATCTCAAATCACTGCCCCTTGATGTGTGGAAAACGATCCAACACAAAACTCACTGGCAAGTGTACCGGGTCGCATCAAGTAATAAAACTCACGGGAGTGAGGTCGATCCCACAGGGATTGAAGGATTGAGCAATTTTAGTTTAGTGGTTGATTTAGTCAAGCGAATCAAGTATTGGTTGAGTGATTTTGTATCCAACAGTAAGTAAATAGTAGGAAATGTAAAGGGAGAGGGATAATTTGCAGAAATTAAGGAGACTTGAAAGTAAAGGCACTGAATCTTAAAGAACAAGAAACTAAATGACTGAAACTTAAAGTGCAAGAAATGTAAATTGCAATAACTTAAAGTGCAAGAAATGTAAATTGCTTGAATGGAAAAGGGATTTGAGGATTGGGAATTCAGAATTTAAGCAAGGGAAATTAAATTGCAACAATTAAATAAACAAGAGATGAATTGAAATTGACTAGATCTCAAACAGCAAATGGAAATTCAATTGCAGCAGTGGTTTAGCAGAAGAACCAAAAAGAAAATCAGATCTCAGGACTCCAGAGACTAGATAGCAGAGTCTAGATCTCAATTGCCTTCCTAGATCCAAGTTCACAAAGCAATTAAAGAGAAATTAAAGATTGCAGCAGTAAAGGAAATGGAATTGAGCTCAATTATGCAGTAAGAAAAATCAAAGAGATCTTGAATGGAGATTGAGACAGAAGTTCCTCAATTCTTAACACTCAAGACTCAACAAAACCCAGTAAAGAAAAAAAATGAGCAGAGGAAGAAGAAGTGAATTCTCTCCTCCAATTGCAGAAAACAGAAAATGGAAAGTGAGCTCTCAAGTTCTAAAGATGAAAATTTGAAAGTAAGTTCTCTCCCCCAAAAAGAACTCATCTACTCTAATCCTAACTAACACCTATTTATACACTTTCTATTTTGGATCTAAGAATTTTGAGTGGGCTTTTTGATTTGGTGAAGAAATGAATTAAGTTGGATTTTTGATTCAATTTTCAGCCCATGAGAAATTAGCTTCCAGGAAGCTGCCCTGCCCTTGTGGAGGGCAGAACAGGGAAGTTGTGTGAGGAAGCATGTTGCGTGCCAAGTGTGAGAGAGGCAATCAGGATGCTGCCCTGCCCTTGTGGAGGGCAGGGCAATGTTGCCATGGTGCGCTTTGCCTTGCTGCCCGTGCGTCCATGTTGCGCGCCAAGTGCTCATGCCCGTGCCAATTTGTGCGCTGGCCATGCACCAAGAAATGCTGCCCTGCCCTTGTGGAGGGCAGGGCAATGTTGCAATTGGGTGAGGTCCCAAGTTCAAAACTTGCTGGATGGCTTTTGTTGCATTTCTTCCTTAGGTTTCTTGGCACCAAAGTAGCGCCTAGTTCTTTGCTTCCTCAAGGTGCTATGTTCGATCCTTGGAGGTTGAAAACAACCCGATTTTCGCTTGTTTTCCTTGTATTTGAGCGCTACTTCTTTCCTTCTTGTTCTTGGGTTCGAAACCCATGGGTGGCACTTGGAGACAATTTCCTTTGATTTATTTTTCATGAGAGCCCGATATTGCTCTTGAAGAGGGCAGGGCAGAATTTTTCCTTCCTTTGTTCCTTGGTATAGAGTTGTGCTCCGCTCTTATGGAGGGCAGGGCAGTGATGTTTTGGAAGCTTGGTTCATTATGCTGCTCTCCTGGAGGGCAGTGTGCTCTTGTGGAGAGTAGTGTGGCTTCCTTCATCAATGTTGCGCCACACTTTTCCTTCTTTTACCACACCTTTTTCTTCCTTTGGCCACACTTCTTAAGCCACGTTTTTCTTCTTTTCTTCCTTTCTTCACCTACAAGAAACCAAAACAACCAATCAAAGTATCTCCAAATTCACAAGGTTTATAAATCAATTAAAAATCAATTAAATTTAGCTTAAACCTCATGATTTAGCATCAATTAAATGGTGGTTGTTTGATTCAAATAAAACATGCAATTCCACTCTAAATTGCTTACTTATGGTGCAAGAAAGTGCATAAAAACTAGTGAAACAAGTGAAATTAGCTTGAGAAATGGGTATATGATGACTTGTCATCACAACACCAAACTTAAATCTTGCTTGTCCCTAAGCAAGCATCAAAATTAAGAGGAAATGAGATGAAAAAAAGAAAAGCATACATATCCTTATTAGGCATATAGCAGAACTTGATTCATGGAGTTTTTATGCAGACAATGATAACTCAGTTATTGGTTGCTGTTACATAATATACATTTTTCCTCAAAGGCTTACTAAACTTGCTGTTGTAAGGTTTACTCTTTACTTGCTCCCTTGCTAACTTTTCTTTTCTCATTTTGCTTAACAAGCTTATTATTCTTTAAAGGCTTGGTGTCAAATGTTGCAGTAGCCTTTGGCTTTATTTTTACTCAACATTTCTTCACCACAGAGACATGGCTCACTATTTCCTCCTAGGATCATTGATGCCCAGCATCTCTTTGGATAACTAAATGTTCTGTAGCTAGGTTGCTCTTTATTGTGGACTTTCAATTGGCCATCCCAAATCAGTTGATCTAAGTGGCCATGTTTTAAAATACCCCTTAGAATTTACTTATCCAAGTATATCCTAGTACAAGAACACCACAGGCATGTGTCCTAAGGTCCAAGCTATTGGTGCCCAGCCTTAATTCTTTGTTTTTCTTGCCACATTGGCTTTTTCTTCTTCCTTTTCTTTCTGTATTATTTTGTTATCAAGGGATTTTTTTCTTTACTGATAGGAACCTTTATGACAGCAAGCTAGCTCACACTTTAATGAAAATGACATTATGCAGCAATTATTTCATGAGTTATGCATTTAATCTAACACATATACCACCATTAACTTCCATTCTAACTTATGCAACATTGGATATTTACTTTCTAATTCAACCATTTCTCTTTTATTTAAGCATATGGGAAAACAAAACAAAATTTAAAGCTAAGTGATGAATGACAAGCATTATGCAGATCAACATACTTAATCAAACAATTCCACTTGCAACTAGATAAACACTTTAGCAGGATATATAAGAGTTTCCAGATTCAAAACAATTTACAGCAGCAAGGATTAAGTTTAGATACAACCTTTGAAGTTGCAGCCCTTTGATTCTTCCTTCTGCTGTGTTCTCTTTGAGTTAATATGCACAATATCTTCAATGGTTGACTAATGTCATGCATAGTTCTCAAAGGTTGCTTGCTTCTCAAGCCTTTGTGCAATTGGTTAGTCTAAAAAATGATTATGGCTTTTTGAACTTACTTTGGTGTGTGAACACCAAACTTAGTTTCTTGCCACTATTTTTCATGCATCAACTTAACCATATGTGAAATCTTGTTCTTGCTAAAAGTGATGGAACTAAAAACTAAAAAAAATAACCAGATGGTTGAATGAATTGTCTAGTTGCTTGGAGCTAGCATTCTGTATAAGGTGAGAATGTGCTTTTAGTTAAATTTTGGTGGAACACCAAACTTAAATTCATTCATTCTCCCTTAACTTGTTTTGGTGTGAAACACCAAACTTAGCTCCTTGTATCATAGACCAATTATTCAACCTTCTTATTGAAATAAGCTAGAAAAAGGAAACTACCTCAGGTTGGGTTGCCTCCTAACAAGCGCTTCTTTATTGTCATTAGCTTGACATCCTTCTTTTTTGCTTCAAGAAGGCTCTAGGCTCTGAACCTCTTTTTCCTTG